>NC_090928.1:875082848-875385878 GCF_040938575.1 Ambystoma mexicanum | reverse complement strand
TCATCCACAAGGCTATCTGGGGCTGAGGACCACTCTGTCTTCAACACTTCCTGACCAAATACTCCCCTTCTAGACTCCTGCATTCCTCTGGCACCAACTCCCAGCATGTAAAGCGGTTCGGCAGAGAGCTGGTGATCGATCAGTTTCCTCGGTGGGCTCCCTTCTGTGTAATAACCTCCCTCTCCTGCTGCGTCTTGAGCAGGACCTCCTTAAGTTCCTGAAAAGCCTCAAGACCTTTCTCTTCTCCTCTTCCTTCTCCTCCTCCTCCTCTCTTCCCTACTAATCATACAGTAGCGTGACTGATGTGCAGGTCCCTTATGAATCCTCAGGGCCCTGAACCCCAAATCTCTCATCCAAGCCGCTGCCTATATACTGCACTTGCTTAGGCTAAGCATCACCATAGGAGGTTGCACTTAGGTTTTTCTTTTATTTTCTTAGTACTTCACCTCAAGCACTTCTCCACAGGAACCTCAGCAACTTTTCCCTTACCACCCGCCTGCACTTGCACGTTCTGAACACCCACAAGGCATAGGTTTGTCTCTCCTTCCAGTTATTCTCATGATTTGTTTGTACTATTAATTCAATTATTTATCTCTGCAGTAATTCATAATCTACCTTCCCCTGTCCCCACCCTGTTGCCCTGTGTGCACTTTGAAACAGTTTTGCTAATTGTATACGCGCCTAACAAGTGACCAATAAATAAATGAATAAATAAAGAAATAAAGAAATATGCTCCCATGACTGTGTTCACAGTTCACTGGCCCAATACTACGCAGGTGATGGCATGCCTTCTCATGTCATTGGTAGCCTCCCAGGGGTGTCCCTGCTTTTCTGTGGGCTCAATTATCTGCATATGTGATGTCTTCTCATTATCATGCGGTACCGTTATTAGCTCTGAAGTCCCTTAACAGGTCCCTTCCATAACGCCTGGTAAGACCAGGTGTTAAGGAAGGGACCCGCTAAGGGACCTCAGAATAGGATGGTAAGGTATTACCGGCACCGGTGTCCTTACCGGTGCCGGTAATCCCTTACCACCTACCTCGTAATGAGGCCCATTGTGTTTGTTGTATTTTGTGTCCATGTAAATTGTTGAGGCCATGTATGGCTTGGAGCTCAGACATGATGTTTCAGGATTTATCGCTGCTTACACATTTGACAGGTATGTTACTTAGTCAGATCCGCCAGAGCGCAAGGGGACCACTATGGTGGGGATAGTGTGCAGAATATTACATATGGGATGGTTTGGTGCCAAAGGGAAGATTTCATTAAATGGTTGGCATTGTGGTAGTGGTGTCCTCCTTCTTCAATGTGTTTCTTTTGCAAACACAAAAGGAAATGCCTTTTAGTTCTAAGGGATGCACACAAATTAGCACTTCCAGGGGCACTTTCTCAGGGTGCTTTTGTGAGCACAGTGGATTGGCCCACTGTCATCATTGAATGGCACCTGGGATTTTGGGGGATCATGTGCACTCCACAGGGGAGGGATTTTAGGTGAAGTAATGTTGCACAAGCTGGGTACGTGCAGCCTCTCCACATGCCCTTTGCAAAGGTATACGCAGGTGATGTGCATGTGGGTGTGTATGGGGTACCACCACCATGTGCACCGGAATGCCACACCATGTTGCAACATTGTGCAGGACACATGCTGCCACAAAGTTCCTGCAGACTACTGGTGGTGCATATATCAACTCACCACCAGAGTGGTCAAGGGAGCGGAAGTGTGACTTGAGCACTCAGAATGTGCGCTCCACTATGCCCTGAGTTGCAATATGGGCCGTGTTGTACCTTACCTCAGCAGGTGGGTTGGGGTTTCATATGGGCATCATCATGTATGTGCTCATAGGGTAGACACTGTCCCCTGTAGAGGTGAGAATGGTTTTCATTGTCATTTGCTGACAGTGTCTGTTGGTCTGTGTGCAACATGCATGCAATTGCATGGCCATTCATACTCACCAATGACCCATGTGTTGCCATACTGCACAGCTTCTAGGGACTAGTGTAGCAGGGACTTCCTGAAGATGTAACTATCATGTGTGCTGCCAGGATAGTTGGCATACACTTCAGTAATGATGCCCTTGCCATCTCACACAACCTGAACATTGATGGAGTACCAATGTTTCTGGTTGCGGTAGATGTGCTCTGTTGCTCGAGGTTGACGTAGAGCAACATTTGTGCAATCAATGGCACCTAGCACTTTTGGGAAGTGCGCCACCCCATGCAAATCCTGGACCACTGCTTGCCTTTCTGCCGGTGTTCTGGGCATATGAATATGTCAGCGGACAGAAGGACATGCAGTTATGATTGTCAACACCTGATGTAAGCAGATTGACTGCACTACCGGGAAAGGCCATCTACTTTGGCGGTGGGACTCTGGAATGAGCCAGTGGCCAGAAAATGCAGAACAGTGCGCACCTTTTGCAAGGGGCTGAGTGCTTGGGAACACATGTTGGGTGATGTGAGGTCATCTTCCCACTCTGTGACCAGGTCAAGAATGATATGGGGGGAACCTATACCTGCCATAGACCTGGTGTCAGGCAACCCAAAAAGGCTGGTCCTTGGGTGGAAGATCTGGGCCCTGGCCACCCTCCTCCTCCTGCAGTGTCCCAGGATGACTACTGCAACAAATGGCACATTGATTGTGGCTACATCCGAGAGTTTGTTGATCATGCATGTTTTATGCATTTGTTAGTGTGCACGTTGACGTTTACGCCTGTTATCGCATGCTGTAGGTGTTTCTGGTTTTGCGCGTGGTTTTTGGCACGCTGGCGTTCCCTATTCTATTCCATGAATAGGTTTGTTTTGCACCCGTATGGGCGGTGCGATTGTTTGACGATGGAACGTCCCTCGCAACGCCCACATTTTGCTTGTTCTTCCTAATTCCACGTTTTGCCCCCTTTTTAGGTGGCTACGCAGGCCCGGCTGGCCTTTCTCTTGGTGTCTCGTACAAGGCGTTCGTTGGCTCGCACTGACATGGTGGACCAACGCGGATCCCCCACAAATCCCGTTTTTTCAATGCAGATTATTCCATGAATCGGGCCCTAACAGTTCACCAAACCACCAACAATTAAGGAGTCTTGCCAAGCGAAGTTGAAGCCACAATAGTGGATGGCAAGCTAAAACTCCAGAAAGTCACTCACCTTGCGGCAAGCAAGACTACCCAGGTAAATGGGTGTGTTTTCTTTGTAAAATATTACCAGGTGGAGACACATTGGCTGGAAAAGGAAAAACAAATTCTAGGAACAATTTTTTCCCATTTTATCAGGGACCCACACTTGAAATAGAAAAAAAAAACACTTCTAAGGCAAGAGGGCTTCACATTGTAAATGGTCCAATCTTGCTTATGCTTGAAATAAAAAACAATATCTCTGGTGCATGAGAATTCTACCATACTGACCACCAAAGCTAGAAATATGTTTATTTTTTAAAAGGTCCAGAACTTTGTCATTCTAGAAATAATATTTTGTTAATTTCTAATTGGCCCCACACCATAGAAATAGAGAAAATATCATTTCTAATTCGAGTAGCCATGCACCACTTTGTATTTTTTTTTCTAATTCCATTGTGTATGAAGTGGGCTCCGAAATTCAATTTTGAGGTCAATGTGCAATGGTTAGGGACCCACGCATATTCACAAGTGACCCAAACATTTCGAGGGTAACCATTGAATAGTGTAATGTGACTTTAGAACAGGTTCTACCAAAACAACTAAATAGCATGTAATTGATAGTCGAACCACACTTTAATGGTGTAAGACATATTGCTGTATTTGTACAACACGAATGCATAGTTCGAGTGATTGTTAAAGGGGCTCGATGGAAGTGTGTGGAATTGTCACAATCCCAGTAAGGACAGAAAGCATATGCATTAGAACTCCAAGCACATCCTCCCATGACAACGTAGGGCGAAGTTGGACATGCAGGGTGGCTGGCGCAGGTGTTTGATGGGAGCTGCCTTGATCCACACCAACATGGCCGCCAAGACAGAACCCATCATGGAACTTAAGATGGCCCCCGGCAGACCCAAAGGTCTGCCATCCCTGGTGGTCTAGTGTTAACAGGGCGTGGCCGAGAACCACGCCTCAGGCCACGCTGTGTGCTTAATGTTTCTTCTGCTACCTACCACAGCAGTGTAATGTGTACCGCTCCTGTTCTTCCACGTGCGGTGCACGCCCGGACTTATCTGCAGCCATACTTAACCGAAGACTTCATCGTAACAGTTCCACTTCACGCTTCTGACCTGATACTCACTTGGAACCGTAGCCCAGACTCACCTACAGCCGTACATACCCAAGAACTTAATTGCAAGTGTTCCGCTTCAGGTTTCCGTCCTGATACTCACTTGGAACCGTAGCCGATCAAGGTCCACAGCAATTGCAGCTCCTGAAATCAGAAAACAATAGTAAGAGACTGAATTTACCTGCCAATTGACCCCCGAGTTTCCCATTTAGCACAAACTTACCTGAACAAGCGATCAGCCGCCTCGCTCATTCTTCGAGCAGCGGCCAATCCAGCAAAAGACACTCTGTAGGGTCCGCACCTGGGGAGAGGAAGAGAAAGAGGCTTCTTAAAGCGTGCTGTGCCACTCGATGAGAGCGAACAGCACGAAACAAGCTGCACTCCGTGGCAGAAGCTGCTAAAGCCTCCAGGAAGACAAGCAGCATTGTACAAAGACTTACCTTCATATATTCAGCATTCAGTACATCACAGCTGGCCTGGACCACTACTCACAGTGAAGCAACTGGAGTAGGTGCTTACCTGTTATCTCCAACCCGCCTTCTTCATCCAAATACGGTGAGCACCAGCGCGCCAGCCAGCCTATCTAGCGGAACACAAGGGGGAGGTGGCGAGAAAGCTGGGGAACACGTATTGAATATCTGCACTTACTTATCCCTAGGTCTTCCCCCAGTACCCTTGCACATCTTACCAGAGGCTCAGAGTTCTACCGGCTCCCTCCCAACCTCACTGTTCCCTGGGCTTTGGTTCATCAGTGGACCAGTGGGGGGAAGGAGTGGTTTGGGCATTTACCATAGCAGAGTTATCCTGTGCGGGCAACGCTTCGGAACAGTCCCGACCAGGGACTCCTGCAGAGCTCCAGGGGTAAGCGTTACCGCAATACTAAAGAATGCCCAAATGCTATATGCATAACACAAACATAATACTATAAAAACACATCTTTAAGATGTTGATTTGATGTGTTCCAGGGGAGAGCTAGTCGAGAATTCCACCTGCGAATCGAAAACCGCTGAATTTTCATTCATTTCGGCTTCTGCATGCTCAGCGAAATCACCATTACAGTTCCGGGACCACCAGCATTTTCGCGTGCCAAGTGAAATATTTCATCCGTCACGGTTTCGCGCAGGTCCTTGGGAGTTTTATGCGCCATTGTCAGATTTTGCCTGTGCAAACCATTCTGCAGCGCTGCGAAACGTTTCAGGGCATGCCGAGCCGTTTCGGTCTCGCAGTGCTGAAATGCGCTTCTAAGCACATTTGTACAATCACGAAAATGTGCGTCCCGGGTGGCTCAAGTCAAAATAGACCAATGCGCGTGCAAAAGATAATCATGCAAGAAATGCAGTGCACATGGGCTTTTGTGATTTTCGGTGGGTTTCGCTGTAAGTGGATATGGGAAGCAGTCCACAATCGCAAAATAGCAAATATTTAGCATTTCACGACCCACCGGACGAATGCGACAATTTCGGGCGAATCCACACCATGGTGGAATGGTGGGGACGGGTTAAAGGGATCGAAATCTGAGAGATTTTCAGGGTAATTCATAGAATTTCGCAGAAAAGTGTCGCAAGCGGCTGGCGCAGAGTGTCCGCGTGCGATTGTCTGCGCCAGGCACGTGCGCCAAAACCGATTTCCGCGCACAGCGTATTCATGGATTTTAGGCTCCCAAACCAGCCGTGGCGCAGAGTATCGCAGCGACCCTGCAGCAGCGCCAGTAACGCCCCCAAGAACGCCCTTGCGCAAGGAAAAGCCATCAAAATCGCTAAATCATCGCAAAGGGCTGCGCTAACCCTGGACCAGTCTACAGGGCTGCCAAACAAGGAACGCAAAGCGGGTAACGTGCATATCAGGGGTACGCGTGAAGTTATACACGCGATTAGCCAGGGTACGTGTATTACAGGGGTATGCGTGAAGTTTTACACGCGATTAGCCAGGACACGTGTATTACAGGGGTACGTGGGAATTATCACACACGATTTGGCTGGGTACGTGTATTACAGGGGTACACGGGAAGTTCTACACGCGATTCGGCTGGGTACGTGTATTACAGGGGTGCGCGGGAATTCTCACATGCGATTTGGCCAGGTACGTGTATTACAGGGGTGTGCGGGAATTATCACACGCAATTAGGCTGGGTGGGTCCTCACAGGTGTTCCCTGTACACCCTCCACGGCCCCTGCAGGCAGCCCACAAAACAGGGGACTACCCTGCACACCTGCTCATGTCCCCCTGCACCCCCACCCCCCAGCAGTGCAGGGGCAGCCTCCACCAGGCCCCCACCCATGTCTCCCAACACCCCCACCCCCCAGCAGTGCAGGGGCAGCCTCCACCAGGCCCCCACTCATGTCTCCCACCACCCCCACCCCCCAGCATCCAGGGGCACCCTCCACCAGGCCCCCACCCATGTCTCCCACCACCCCCAACCCCCAGCCACCAGGGGCACCCTCCACCAGGCCCCCACTCATGTCCCCTACCACCCCCACCCCCCCGCCACCAGGGGAACCCTCCACCAGGCCCCCACTCATGTCTCCCACCACCCCCACCCCCCAGCAGTGCAGGGGCAGCCTCCACCACGCCCCCACTCATGTCCCCTATCACCCCCACCCCCCCGCCACCAGGGGCACCCTCCACCAGGCCCCCATCCATGTCTCCCACCACCCCCACCCCCCAGCAGTGCAGGGGCAGCCTCTACCATGCCCCCACTCATGTCCCCTATCACCCCCACCCCCCCGCCACCAGGGGCACCCTCCACCAGGCCCCCACCCATGTCTCCCACCACCCCCAACCCCCAGCCACCAGGGGCACCCTCCACCAGGCCCCCACCCATGTCTCCCACCACCCCCACCCCCCAGTCACCAGGGGCACCCTCCACCAGGCCCCCATCCATGTCTCCCCCCACCATCCAGGGACACCCTCCACCAGGCCCCCACCCATGTCCCCTATCACCCCCACCCCCCCGCCACCAGGGGCACCCTCCACCAGGCCCCCACTCATGTCTCCCACCACCCCCACCTCCCCAGTCACCAGGGGCAGCCTCCACCAGGCCCCCACTCATGTCTCCCACCACCCCCACCCCCCCAGTCACCAGGGGCACCCTCCACCAGGCCCCCATCCATGTCTTCCACCACCCCCACCCCCCACCATCCAGGGGCACCCTCCACCAGGCCCCCACCCATGTCCCCTATCACCCCCACCCCCCAGCCACCAGGGGCACCCTCCACCAGGCCCCCATCCATGTCTCCCACCACCCCCACCCCCCAGCAGTGCAGGGGCACCCCCCACCAGGCCCCCACTCATGTCCCCTGTCACCCCCACCCCCCCGCCAAGAGGGGCACCCTCCACCAGGCCCCCACTCATGTCTCCCACCACCCCCACCCCCCAGCATCCAGGGGCACCCTCCACCAGGCCCCCACCCATGTCTCCCACCACCCCCACCCCCCAGCATCCAGGGGCACCCTCCACCAGGCTCCCACTCATGTCTCCCACCACCCCCACCCCCCCAGTCACCAGGGGCAGCCTCCACCAGGCCCCCACTCATGTCTCCCACCACCCCCACCCCCCCAGTCACCAGGGGCACCCTCCACCAGGCCCCCATCCATGTCTCGCACCACCCCCACCCCCCACCATCCAGGGGCACCCTCCACCAGGCCCCCACCCATGTCCCCTATCACCCCCACCCCCCAGCAGTGCAGGGGCACCCTCCACCAGGCCCCCACTCATGTCCCCTATCACCCCCACCCCCCAGCCACCAGGGGCACCCTCCACCAGGCCCCCATCCATGTCTCCCACCACCCCCACCCCCCACCATCCAGGGGCACCCTCCACCAGGCCCCCACCCATGTCTCCTATCACCCCCACCTCCCCAGACACCAGGGGCACCCTCCACCAGGCCCCCATCCATGTCTCCCACCACCCCCACCCCCCACCATCCAGGGGCACCCTCCACCAGGCCCCCACCCATGTCCCCTATCACCCCCACCCCCCAGCCACCAGGGGCACCCTCCACCAGGCCCCCATCCATGTCTCCCACCACCCCCACCCCCCAGCAGTGCAGGGGCAGCCTCCACCAGGCCCCCACACATGTCTCCCAACACCCCCAACCCCCAGCAGTGCAGGGGCAGCCTCCACCAGGCCCCCACTCATGTCTCCCACCACCCCCACCCCCCAGCATCCAGGGGCACCCTCCACCAGGCCCCCACCCATGTCTCCCACCACCCCCAACCCCCAGCCACCAGGGGCACCCTCCACCAGGCCCCCACTCATGTCCCCTATCACCCCCACCCCCCCGCCACCAGGGGCACCCTCCACCAGACCCCCACTCATGTCTCCCACCACCCCCACCCCCCAGCAGTGCAGGGGCAGCCTCCACCACGCCCCCACTCATGTCCCCTATCACCCCCACCCCCCCGCCACCAGGGGCACCCTCCACCAGGCCCCCATCCATGTCTCCCACCACCCCCACCCCCCAGCAGTGCAGGGGCAGCCTCCACCACGCCCCCACTCATGTCCCCTATCACCCCCACCCCCCGCCAGCAGGGGCACCCTCCACCAGGCCCCCACCCATGTCTCCCACCACCCCCAACCCCCAGCCACCAGGGGCACCCTCCACCAGGCCCCCACCCATGTCTCCCACCACCCCCAACCCCCAGCCACCAGGGGCACCCTCCACCAGGCCCCCACTCATGTCTCCCACCACCCCCACCCCCCAGCATCCAGGGGCACCCTCCACCAGGCCCCCACCCATGTCTCCCACCACCCCCACCCCCCAGCATCCAGGGGCACCCTCCACCAGGCTCCCACCCATGTCTCCCACCACCCCCACCCCCCAGCCACCAGGGGCACCCTCCACCAGGCCCCCACTCATGTCTCCCACCACCCCCAGTCACCAGGGGCAGCCTCCACCAGGCCCCCACTCATGTCTCCCACCACCCCCACCCCCCCAGTCACCAGGGGCACCCTCCACCAGGCCCCCATCCATGTCTCCCACCACCCCCACCCCCCACCATCCAGGGGCACCCTCCACCAGGCCCCCACCCATGTCCCCTATCACCCCCACCCCCCAGCCACCAGGGGCACCCTCCACCAGGCCCCCATCCATGTCGACCACCACCCCCACCCCCCACCATCCAGGGGCACCCTCCACCAGGCCCCCACCCATGTCCCCTATCACCCCCACCCCCCAGCCACCAGGGGCACCCTCCACCAGGCCCCCATCCATGTCTCCCACCACCCCCACCCCCCAGCAGTGCAGGGGCAGCCTCCACCAGGCCCCCACCCATGTCTCCCAACACCCCCACCCCCCAGCAGTGCAGGGGCAGCCTCCACCAGGCCCCCACTCATGTCTCCCACCACCCCCACCCCCCAGCATCCAGGGGCACCCTCCACCAGGCCCCCACCCATGTCTCCCATCACCCCCAACCCCCAGCCACCAGGGGCACCCTCCACCAGGCCCCCACTCATGTCCCCTATCACCCCCACCCCCCCGCCACCAGGGGCACCCTCAACCAGGCCCCCACTCATTTCTCCCACCACCCCCACCCCCCAGCAGTGCAGGGGCAGCCTCCAACACGCCCCCACTCATGTCCCCTATCACACCCACCCCCCCGCCACCAGGGGCACCCTCCACCAGGCCCCCATCCATGTCTCCCACCACCCCCACCCCCCAGCAGTGCAGGGGCAGCCTCCACCACGCCCCCACTCATGTCCCCTATCACCCCCACCCCCCCGCCACCAGGGGCACCCTCCACCAGGCCCCCACCCATGTCTCCCACCACCCCCAACCCCCAGCCACCAGGGGCACCCTCCACCAGGCCCCCACTCATGTCTCTGACCACCCCCACCCCCCAGCATCCAGGGGCACCCTCCAACAGGCCCCCACCCATGTCTCCCACCACCCCCCAGCATCCAGGGGCACCCTCCACCAGGCTCCCACCCATGTCTCCCACCACCCCCAACCCCCAGCCACCAGGGGCACCCTCCACCAGGCCCCCACTCATGTCTCCCACCACCCCCACCCCCCCAGTCACCAGGGGCAGCCTCCACCAGGCCCCCACTCATGTCTCCCACCACCCCCACCCCCCAGTCACCAGGGGCACCCTCCACCAGGCCCCCATCCATGTCTCCCACCACCCCCACCCCCCACCATCCAGGGGCACCCTCCACCAGGCCCCCACCCATGTCCCCTATCACCCCCACCCCCCCGCCACCAGGGGCACCCTCCACCAGGCCCCCACTCATGTCTCCCACCACCCCCACCCCCCCAGTCACCAGGGGCAGCCTCCACCAGGCCCCCATTCATGTCTCCCACCACCCCCACCCCCCCAGTCACCAGGGGCACCCTCCACCAGGCCCCCATCCATGTCTCCCACCACTCCCACCCCCCACCATCCAGGGGCACCCTCCATCAGGCCCCCACCCATGTCCCCTATCACCCCCACCCCCCAGCCACCAGGGGCACCCTCCACCAGGCCCCCATCCATGTCTCCCACCACCCCCACCCCCCAGCAGTGCAGGGGCACCCTCCACCAGGCCCCCACTCATGTCCCCTATCACCCCCACCCCCCCGCCACCAGGGGCACCCTCCACCAGGCCCCCACTCATGTCTCCCACCACCCCCACCCCCCAGCATCCAGGGGCACCCTCCACCAGGCCCCCACCCATGTCTCCCACCACCCCCACCCCCCAGCATCCAGGGGCACCCTCCACCAGGCTCCCACCCATGTCTCCCACCACCCCCACCCCCCAGCCACCAGGGGCACCCTCCACCAGGCCCCCACTCATGTCTCCCACCACCCAAACCCCCCCAGTCACCAGGGGCAGCCTCAACCAGGGCCCCACTCATGTCTCCCACCACCCCCACCCCCCAGTCACCAGGGGCACCCTCCACCAGGCCCCCATCCATGTCTCCCACCACCCCCACCCCCCACCATCCAGGGGCACCCTCCACCAGGCCCCCACTCATGTCCCCTATCACCCCCACCCCCCGCCACCAGGGGCACCCTCCACCAGGCCCCCACTCATGTCTCCCACCACCCCCACCCCCCCAGTCACCAGGGGCAGCCTCCACCAGGCCCCCACTCATGTCTCCCACCACCCCCACCCCCCCAGTCACCAGGGGCACCCTCCACCAGGCCCCCATCCATGTCTCCCACCACCCCCACCCCCCACCATCCAGGGGCACCCTCCACCAGGCCCCCACCCATGTCCCCTATCACCCCCACCCCCCAGCAGTGCAGGGGCACCCTCCACCAGGCCCCCACTCATGTCCCCTATCACCCCCACCCCCCAGCCACCAGGGGCACCCTCCACCAGGCCCCCATCCATGTCTCCCACCACCCCCACCCCCCACCATCCAGGGGCACCCTCCACCAGGCCCCCACCCATGTCCCCTATCACCCCCACCCCCCAGCCACCAGGGGCACCCTCCACCAGGCCCCCATCCATGTCTCCCACCACCCCCACCCCCCACCATCCAGGGGCATGCTCCACCAGGCCCCCACCCATGTCCCCTATCACCCCCACCCCCCAGCTACCAGGGGCACCCTCCACCAGGCCCCCATCCATATCTCCCACCACCCCCACCCCCCAGCAGTGCAGGGGCAGCCTCCACCAGGCCCCCACCCATGTCTCCCAACACCCCCACCCCCCAGCAGTGCAGGGGCAGCCTCCACCAGGCCCCCACTCATGTCTCCCACCACCCCCACCCCCCAGCATCCAGGGGCACCCTCCACCAGGCCCCCACCCATGTCTCCCACCACCCCCAACCCCCAGCCACCAGGGGCACCCTCCACCAGGCCCCCACCCATGTCTCCCACCACCCCCACCCCCCAGCATCCAGGGGCACCCTCCACCAGGCTCCCACCCATGTCTCCCACCACCCCCACCCCCCAGCCACCAGGGGCACCCTCCACCAGGTCCCCACTCATGTCTCCCACCACCCCCACCCCCCCAGTCACCAGGGGCAGCCTCCACCAGGCCCCCACTCATGTCTCCCACCACCCCCACCCCCCAGTCACCAGGGGCACCCTCCACCAGGCCCCCATCCATGTCTCCCACCACCCCCACCCCCCACCATCCAGGGGCACCCTCCACCAGGCCACCACCCATGTCCCCTATCACCCCCACCCCCCCGCCACCAGGGGCACCCTCCACCAGGCCCCCACTCATGTCTCCCACCACCCCACCGCCCCAGTCACCAGGGGCAGCCTCCACCAGGCCCCCACTCATGTCTCCCACCACCCCCGCCCCCCCGCCACCAGGGGCACCCTCCACCAGGACACCAACTTCCCTGGCACTGAAGCTGGTGCCCCTCTGCCTCCTTGGCCGGGGGTTGCCACTGGTGCCAGATGTTGTAGTGTCCGACATGGCAACCCCAGAGGCAGGAGTGGGTGGGCAACTGGGTCCTGGGGCTGGGCTGTGGGGCGACGGAAAAGCAGTCGGGAGCCTTTGGTTCCAGCAGGGGTGGTCACAGCAACAGCACCCCTGGCTGATGTGCAGGCAGCAAATGGCAGGGCACGTGGGCAGCAGGCAGTCAGGCAGCAGCAGATGGCAGGTGGGAGCGTGCTCAGGGCTCTGGGGGGCAGTAATTTGGCCTCCTGGGCAGGAGCGTGGTCTTTCGTGTGTGAACGCCTGGACAGCTTGATACGTAGTGAGTGATTTTGCACGTGAAAATCCCACACGTCTGCGTGTAAATCGATGAAAGGCCCTTAGCGCGTAAACGCGTATGCGCGTCTATGAAGTCACGTGCACGCGTAGGAAAAAGTTGCGTGACACGTCCGAGTGTCAAAGCGTGTTATTGGTGGAAATAGCCCTACACGCAGAAGTGTCAAAGCGTGTAATTGGTGCAAATGGACCTACACGCAGAAGTGTCAAAGCGTGTAATTGGTGCAAATGGACATACACGCAGAAGGGACAAAGCGTGTAATTGGTGCAAATGGACCTACACGCAGAAGTGACAAAGCGTGTAATTGGTGGGAATGGGCCTAGCACGTACACGCCACGTAAGTGACGCTGTACGTGTGGGCCTGCATATAAGGTACGTGTAGAACACCAATTCCTTGTACTGCTTTTCGTGGAGAGCGAGTGGGTGAATTCTGTACTTCTTGTCGTTTCACACGCGATTTACTTCACGGCGTTTCAAGTTCGTACTCCCTGTTACCTCTGACAGCTTTTTCTATTTTTTCTCTTGTACTGGTTTACCTGGGCCTGTTCCCTCAAACAGTGTTCCCTTCTACTGGCGTCCTGTCTCCTCAGACAGCGTACATATCTTCTTTTGGCGGGGGTGTTGCCAACCAAACGCGCTCATTTTTCACGCTCTTTTACCTGGCAGACGGTGAGTCACGCACGTATCTAACATCTGTGCTTGCCCCGTGTGTAGCCTACCCCTTCAGAGGTCATTCTAGGCTGCGTGTGACACGCATACGTTCATTCTTGTGTTACTGGGCGCCACAGCGTAGTGCAGGTTTTTCTTTCTGCACACGTGGTCTAGGAGGGGTTGCGTGCACGTCATCTCCCTTTTTTGGGCCTCCTGTGCGTCGCGTGACCCGTCATCTTTCCCCAGGGGTTACATTCAGCCTTGCTAGAGCACTAGGGTACAATTACCATCTGGTACCCAACCCCTTTGACCCCCAATTGCCCAGGACAATAGTCTACATCCACTCCCATATGCACATTAACATCAGTGCCATGGCTGGGAGGCGAGGATTCCGTAAGGGTGGCAAAGGTGGAAGAGCCACAAGTGGTGGCCGTGGTGGATCCGGTAGGGGACGTGGTCGTAACTTGCAGGGTGAGCCTGTCCCCCCATGTGTGGAGGACCAGTCACGGGCACCCATAACCCCCCCCCTCCCCCCCTCCCGTTGAGGCTGATGTGGCTGACACCATCCATGCTCAGCCCTTGTTGGACCAGCCCATTGTGGCACCAGACCTGGCTGACTCCATGGCTGACTTCCAGGTCAGCAGGGCTACGACACGTGCGCTGGTGCACGTTGATGCCCTCATGCCACGTGGATCTGGGGCAGCAAGGTCATCTGCTGCACCAAGGAGGCAGGGCGGAGAGGCTGCAGGGGCAGCTGCGGCTCCATCCACCCCAGCCCTCACACACCCAGCCAGGACAGTGTCGGTCCTAGTCCATGCTGCTGACATTCCCCCTGACACCATCACACTAGAGCCAATGCCTGCACCAACTCCCATGCTGAGTGTGCAATCCCACACTCCTGATACAGAGTCCACCAGGGCTCCTGCCCCTAGTGTCCAGAGCGGCGCAGGACACTCAGGATCACCACCACCTTCCAAGCGGAAGAGGAAGAGTGCTCGTCCGGCACAGGCTGATGCCCCAGACACGGCTACACAGTCCGGCCCGTCCAGGAAGCCCAGCTTCACGGATGACGAACTGAATGCACTTGTCGAGTATGTGTCCGGACATGACAACGAGATGGTCATTGTTGCAGGATCCAAGACCACACCTGCACAACGCCAGGCACACTGGCAGACCATTGCGGACATCGTAAGTGCCCTTGGAATCGTGAGGCGCACAGCCAATGATTGCTATAAGCGCTGGAATGACCTAAAGCGCAGGGCAAAGAGTAAGCTGGCCTCAAGTCATGCCGCAACTCTAGTGACTGGAGGTGGGTCTCCAGTAGTAGACATGGAACTCACTCCACATGAGTCAGTCGCTGGGACCTACGTCACGGAGGAACAGATCCAAGGCGTGGGAGATCTGGCTGATTACGAGGCATTGTCCGGTGAGTGCACATGCATGTGTGTGTCATCCATGTGCATGGTGTGTGTGTGAGGGCTTCTGTTTGTGTGCCAGGTGAGAGTGTGTGCGCCTGAGTCGGTAGGGTCAGCCATGTGCTTCATGCAATACTTCCTGCGCAGCTGCATTTGGCCATAGCAGTATCCCTTCTGCCAACAGTAGACATCTAGCCCAACTGCACGCCAGTTGCCCTTGAAGTGTCACCTTGCCACAACATTGTTGCTTATTTTTCACTGTTCATTCAGTCAGATTGTTTGCATTCCCCCACTTTTACTAGCCATGTCGCTGTCCACTAGTCACATGTCTGACATGGCTATGGTAAAGTGGAGTGACTTTGTTACCTGGATGTCATTTGTACACACATGTCCCTGTGCAATTGGACCATTTCAGACTGGCAGCTCCAGGTGAAAAATCTGACCTGTTAGAATTAGAAAAGCAATTACATGCGGAAACTGGACTGAATGAATAGGTGCTGCCCTCCTCTCCATCTTCACTCAATAGCAATGGTACATGCCATCTGTGTGATGGCATGTGTGTTTCACCTGGCAATCACAGGCCAATGTGTGATGCCACTGCCAGGCAGCATGCAGAAAATGTGTTCATCTTCCATCTTGGTGTCATCAGTGTGTGCCATTTGCCTGCACTTCATACGCACTGAGGGTGCATGCATGGGAGGGTTTTAGTCATGTGGGACATGTGTCAATCAAGTACTGGTTCTCTTGCTTCTCAGCCCTCATTGTGTGCCATGGTGCTAATGCCTGTTTCCATTTCTTTGTTTTCATGTCTTTGCAGGGGAAGACGCACCTGATACTGCTGGGGTTGTGGAGATGGTGCAGACCCAGGAGGTGTCCGAGGGCCGACCAACCACCAGTGAGGGACGTGGTGTGGTGGTGGGGGAGAACCCACAAGTGCTGCAGGTCGTGCTCTCAAGGGGTGTCTCTGGCTGCACCTCCCCCGAGCTGTACTCAGGTGTTGATTCGGATGAGACCTACGTGCCGTCGCAGGTGAGTGTTCCAGGGAGGGATTCTGTTCTGTCTCACCCACCTGCACCAGGGTCAGAACCCTCCATGGGGATGTCAGTGTTGGCAGCTACGCCTTTGGTGGTTACGGATGCAGGGTCACACTCCGCGACATCTGATCCTGTTCCTGGGCCAGCAGATCAGAGGGGGAATGCAGTCCTGCAGCCTCAGGCAGTGCAGGCACAGCAAGGCGCAGTTCGCCTTGCCCCAGACAGGTGTGGTGCCCGCCGACGTGGTGGCCGTACGCCACCTGGCAATACCGCATGGGAGCAATCCATTTACGGTATGGCAACCCAACAGGCTGCATCATCCGAGATGATGGCTCAGGCCATGGATAGGGTGGCCACTTCCATTGTCCCCCCAGAAAGGCTGATGGAGCGACTAGAGCAGGCAACCGACTCCATCTGCCAGTCACACAGGGAGGACATGTTGGGGTCCAACAGGGACAGGCGGGCGGCACTGGCGACTCTGCAGGAGGCCATCTCCATTGAGTCCCAGGGCCACAGGGAAGCCCTGAGGCAGGAGCTCCTTCACCTCAGGACGACTCTTGTTGAGCTTGAGGCTTCAACACACCAAAGGACAGAACAGCAGCTGGAGCGTCTCACCCGTATGCTCTCAGCTGAGATGCAGGCAACGAGGGCGGAGGTCCGGGCATCCCGTGAGTTGTTGCATGGGGACCTCCGCACACTCATCCTCCAGAACCAGACCTACCACACCCGCATGCTTGCAGCCATGGAGGAGCAGACTAGGGCCTTGCGTGGGCTGCCTCCCATAGTGCAACCACCTCCGGATGCAGCTGCACAGGGTGATAATAGCGACAGCAGTGATACTCCCGCAATAGGGTAGTCGTGTGGGCCATGAGCCCATGGAGGTGTTTTATTTTCCCAGGATCCACGCAGGCGGGTTCTGGTGTGAATCCTGTCCTCGGACCTCCTGGGTGGCCTCCCCAACCCCCCCGGGCCCATCAATGGCCATTTTTGATTGTTTCTTATTTTTATTTTTATTTTTATTTATTTTATTCCCTATTTTTTTGGGACGATTTGTTGGCTTCCGTGGTTCCTGTGGGCATACGCTGCATTGTGGCTGGGCACATGCAGGCTTGTAATGTATTTGGTTCAGATGCTTGGGTTTGAGTCACACACACCCCTCCTGCTTCCCGTTTCCATGGGCTTGCAAAGGGTGTGCTAAGTGACAGTGAATTACACAGTGACGTTGGACTCCCATGAGCTGTGTGGGCAGTCTGTAGTCAATACTGTGTATACATTCCTAGTGCATATTGCTGTTGTGTTGTACACTGCATGTTGCATTGATGTGTAACTCATCTTCTGTGTCTACCTCCCAATTTGCAGGTCCCTTCCTCATGTCTACACAAGGACCTCTAGTCTGGAGATGGGGTCCATGTTGGCAGCAGTGCACCTACAACTCTACATGGCGCCAACACTGCACAGTTGGTAGTGGTGGGAGTGCAGGCATTTCCAGGTGGTGAGACTACTAATATGTAACATTTGTGATGTCATGTTAATGGTAGTACGTGCTCAAGTATGTTGTTGGTCCGGCATTGCTGTGAGCATTTCAGGTGTTGCAGGTTTATAATAGGGACACTGTACATAGTGACACTAGTGTCATGTTGTGGGGATTACTTTGTTTACCTGCAAATAGCATGACATGGCACGGTGTGTCGTGTGGCGGTGCTGGGGTTGGGTTGGCTGACATGGCACTGTCCTCTTGTTGCATTTTGCAAGTGGGTATTCTTTTTAGCTGCTTGAATGTGTAACTCCACAAAACTGCATTGGTGGTGTCTGTGTGGGTAGGGATGCACACATTGTGACACTTCCAGGTGAACAATCTCAGGCTGATATGGTATTCACGGTTCATTCTCCAGACATTCAGGATCAGTGTCAGGTTGAGTCATCATTGATTGTCAGATGGAATGTGCCAGGGCAGTGTGCACTCCACAGGGGTGTGATTTCTATGTGAAGTAATTAGCCACTAGCTGTGTACGGGCTGCCTCCCCCGTGCCCTTTCCCCTCCCATGCGCAGCGGCTGTGCATGTGGTTGGGGATGTGGGGCCACCACCATGTCCACGGCCAGGCCCCGGCGTGTTGCAACGTTGTGCAGGACACATGCTGCCACTATGATCCTGCACACTACTGGGAGAGCGTATAACAGCTGGCCGCCAGAACGGTCAAGGGAGCGAAAGCGTGACTTTAGCACTCCGAATGTGCGCTCCACTATGCCCCTGGTTGTAATGTGGGCTGTGTTAAATCTTACCTGGGGTGGCGTGGTGGGGTTCCGAATTGGCGTCATCATGTGGGGGCTGAGAGGGTAGGCACTGTCCCCTGTGGAGGTGGGGATTGGTATCATTGGTGAGGTTGTGACCTTGCTCAGTATCCAACATGCATGCATGTGCAGTGGCATACATACTGACCAAGCAGCCATGTATCGCCATGCCGCCCAGCTTCTAGGTCCCGGCTTAGGGTGGACATTCGGTAAATGAAGCTGTCGTGGGTGGAGCCGGGATAGTTGGCATATACTGAGGTGATGATTCCCTTGGCATTACATGCTACCTGCACGTTGATGGAATACCAGTGCTTGCGGTTCCTATAGATGTGCTCAGATGCCCTGGGGGGACGTAGAGCCACATGGGTGCAGTCGATGGCACCTAGCACTTTGGGGAATCGTGCCACTGCGTAAAAATCCAGGGCGGCAGCATGCCTTTCTGCAGGTGTTCTGGGCAGGTATATGTGCCTGCGGACTGATGGGCGTGCCGTCATGATGTTCAAGACCTGGTGTAGGCAGCGTGACTGGGTGGCCTGTGACACCCCACCCACTATGGCACTTGTCCGCTGAAATGATCCAGTGGCTAAGAAGTGCAGTACATTGAGGACCTTCTCCAGGGGGCTGAGTGCTTGGGAGCACAGGGTGGGTGATGTGAGGTCATCCTCCCACTCACTCACCAGGTCCAGTATGATGTGTGGTGGAAACCTGTACCTCCCATGCACCTGGTCATCAGGCATCCCGAAAAGGCTGGTTCTGGGTGTGAATATTCTGGCCCTGACTATCCTCCTCCTCCTCCTTTGGTAGCCCACTGCCACTGCTGCTAGGAACGGTATGTTCATCCTGGCGTCTGAGCTTGTTATTGTTAAAGTGCGCAAATTTATGCTTTGCGCGTGTTCTAGGCGAGCGTGTGACCCGCGCACCCCTGGAATCCAGTTCCCAGTCCAATAGCGTGTGGAAATTCCCACGCACCACGGGATACAGGTGCGCTGACGTACTTGCTTGTGTAAGTGCCCGCGCACCCATGAAATACACGTACATAGGCCAATCGCGTGTACGCGCACTTTTGTCCAATTACACGCTGACGTGCAGTATTTCCACGTGTGCTCCGTCATCACGTGCTGAGTGGGGAACACCCGTGCGGGTCACGTCACAGACGCGCTTACGCGCTGAGGGACTCTGGTCCAATAGAATCGCGTATGCGTGCTGACGCGCTTACGTGCTAAGGGCCTTTCCTCGGATTTCACGCTGACGTGCAGGATTTTCACGTGCCAAATCACTCTGTATCAAGCTGGCCACGCGAAAACACACGGAAGACCACGCTCCTGCCCAGAAGGCCGAGTTACTGCCCCCCAGTGCCCCGAGCAGCCTCCCACGTGCCATCTGCTGCTGCCTGCCTGCCTGCCTGCTACCACCGTGCCCTGCCATTTGGTGCCTGCACATCAGCCATCTGCAGGGGTCCAGTTGCTGTGTCCACCCCTGCTGGAACTGAAGACTCCCGACTGGGATTACATCGCTCCACAGCCCAGCCCCAGGACCCAGTTGCCCACCCACACCTGCCTCTGGGGTTGCCATGTCGGGCACCTCCACATCTGGCACCAGTGGCAACCCCAGGCCAGAGGGGCAGAGGGGCACCAGCTTCACTGCCACCGAAGTTGGTGTCCTGGTGGAGCATGTCCTGGGGCAGTATGATGCCCTCTTTGGATCGTCCCGCGCCAGCAAGGAAGGACGGGAGAGGATCTGGGCCGACTGTGTGGTTGCCATCAACGCGGAGGGGGTGGCAACCCGCAACGTCCTGAAGATCAAGAAGCGCTGGGAGGACTTGAGGTCCAGGACCCTTGTGAAGGCCCGGCGCCTCGTGGAGGGGGCTGGGGCCGCATGAGTTCCATCCAGATGAGGGTCTTGGAACGCGTACGCCCAGCACTCCACGCCCAGATCCTTGAGAGGGAGGTCCGTCTGGAGTTGAGCGGTAAGTGTCCAAGCATTACTGTGTGAGACAGGGCATGTTGCGGTGTGCTGGTTCTATGATACTTGCCTGTATGTGTGCCATAGGCCATGTATGCATGTATGTGTGCAGGGACATCATAGTAATGCATGTGCGACCAGTGATGTGTGACCCACATGGTTGTTGCATGTGTTCAAATGCCGCATGGGGAGCCCTATGCAGATTTTGAACATGAGAGCATGCCAGTCTCTGTACCTGGACATGGGTGGGGGTGAGGGATGGGTGCTGATGCCAGGTACATATATGGTAGCCATGTCTGTGTGCCTGACCTGAGTGTCTGTGACTTGTGCATGCCATGGATGCATGACACATGTGTGTGACAATGCACAGATTCAGTGAAGCAGCCAAATTACCCTTGTATCCGCTGTGTTTGGCGTGTTTGGGGCCAGATGGATGTGACTGAGGTGAAGTGTGTGCATGTGATAGGCATGAGCCATGATGCATGTGAGTTACATATCATTGAATGTTTCAAGAGTCCATTGGACATGCATGGAAATGTCCATGGCATGCACCATGCCTGTTACTGTGTGTGTTTTGCCTGGACTGACCCATGTGTTGTGGAGGGACATGATGGAAGTGTACTTTGACAGTGGTGCTCATCTGCTATTGCTTCCTGTCTAGGGGACCATTGTACAGTACCCTGATGCTTGTGTTCTTTGTCTCCCTCTACGCAGCGGCTAGTGAAGAAGAGGGCGGAGACGGCGCTGTGGAGCAAGGCGGCGGGGATGCCCCCACAGCTGCAGCGGAAGGGGTGGGTGAGCCCCCACAGGGGCCTGCTACGGTGGGAGACGGTGAGGAGCCATCCAGGTTGGTGGTTTGCACAGAGGAGGAGGAGGCCACCACTGGGGCACACATGGGGCCTGGTGGGGGCATCCCTGCTGGTGCAAGTGGTGCAGTCCAGGGCCAGGGGCAGGAGGCAGCACAGGTCACCGTGGAGGGGCCTGTGCATGTCGCTGTCCCTGACCCTGTGAGTGCACCACCATGCACCAGCAGGGATGCCCCGTCCCAGGCCCGTCCGCAGGTAGAGGGGATGTCCATGTCACCTGACTCCCCTCCACCTGCGGACGTGGGAACCCCTGGCCGTGTGGAGAAGGTCTTGATTGGGGTCGCGATGCGCACGGCTGTGATTCGTGATGCCGTGCATTCTTCCCGGGAGGAGCACGCACGTCATCACGAAGTGCACCGTGCCGACGTGGCCCAATTGGGATCGGCCATGTTCGGGGGTTTGCTGCATGTGTTGGCCAATCTGGCGGCCCTCTCCTCCTCTGTGCAGGCTATACACCAGTCGTTCTCCTTGCCATCTTCCGGCCCAGATGCCACCAGGGCCCCCTGTGGACCTGCCCCGACCAATGCAGCCAGCTCGGTGGGGATCCCATCCCTGCCACAGTTGGGAGTCGGAGGTCCAGCAGGGGTGGACAACACAGCAACTGGACCCCAGCAGATGGAAGATGTGACAGCATCATCGGGCAGGGAACGTGCACGACGGCGTCGGTGGTTTCCATCAGCCTGGATGCCGTCGTGCTGGCAGAGGCAGTGGCCTCGGAGGCAGCAGCAGGCTCGACGTGGGAGGCATCATGGCTCGGGGCCATCAAGATCAGAGGGGCAGGCATCGGCCGGAGGGCAGGGCAACCCTGGGATGGTGGTGTCTTCCGTGTGGGAGCAGTTGGTCCAGCGGATAGGTGGGGAGCGGCAGCGGGCGGAAGAGGAGCGGCTCACCATGGTCAGGGCGGAGTTCTCCATGCGTCGGGCGTTGAGGCGGGCTGAGTGCCTCGAGGAAGCTCGCAGGGAGTTTGAGCTGAACATGGGGTTATCCCTGCGAGACCTCGGGGCCAGGACAGAGTCCCGCCTCCAGGACATCGACATGGAGTTCGATGATGCCCTGGCCAGCAACATCACCGAGTGAGTCGCAGGACTTGCCCGCTGCCTTTGTATATAGTTATTTAGTTAGTTAGTGTTATGTTTCCTTTATTCATTTTTATTTTTTTGGACCGCTCGGACAATGGCCACTTTTTTGTAGATATTTTTTTCATTAGGTAGTAGTAGGTTTCATTTATAGTGTTGGGCTCATGGACCCTGGAATATTCGTGTATATAGTTTGCTTTTTGAAGAAACATTTTTTTTATTGATTATTGTGTTCACCATGAGGAAATGGTTTTTCATTATTTTCCTTCCACATGACATTGCTTTGGACAACATTTGTTTTTGGATTACTTTGTTTATTTTATTTTTACATTTGTTCTCGGACATGGACCATTTATTTTGTTATCCCCATTGTTGTATGTTTGATTTGTTTACTTATTTTTCATCTTTAATACATGTTTTTTTAACTTTCACTTGTGGTATTTTCTCATTGGTTTCATACATGTCATGATATGGGTTTTGATATTCACTTGCACCCGTTGTGTATGTGTGTGTGACGGACATGTGTTCATTTACATACTTGCCATTGGGGTTGTATCATGTAATTGCATTCACTATGTGGGTGGATGCAATCCTTGCCTGGGTGTTTGTGCTGGGTATGCTGCCCATTACTGCCATGATTGAGTATCGTCAGGACCTGGGGGCAGGGGGACATGTGTGGGTGCCTGGTGGAGGGTTCCCCTGGTGACTGGGGGGGTGGGGGTGGTGGGAGACATGAGTGGGGGCCTGGTGGAGGGTGCCCCTGGATGGTGGGGGGTGGGGGTGGTGGGAGACATGAGTGGGGGCCTGGTGGAGGGTGCCCCTGGTGACTGGGGGGTGGGGGTGGTGGGAGACATGAGTGGGGGCCTGGTGGAGGGTGCCCCTAGATGGTGGGGGGTGGGGGTGGTGGGAGACATGAGTGGGGGCCTGGTGGAGGCTGCCCCTGGATGGTGGGGGGTGGGGGTGGTGGGAGACATGAGTGGGGGCCTGGTGGAGGGTGCCCCTGGATGGTGGGGGGTGGGGGTGGTGGGAGACATGAGTGGGGGCCTGGTGGAGGGTGCCCCTGGTGACTGGGGGGGTGGGGGTGGTGGGAGACATGAGTGGGGGCCTGGTGGAGGCTGCCCCTGGTGACTGGGGGGGTGGGGGTGGTGGGAGACATGAGTGGGGGCCTGGTGGAGGGTGCCCCTGGTGGCGGGGGGGTGGGGGTGATAGGGGACATGAGTGGGGGCCTGGTGGAGGCTGCCCCTGCACTGCTGGGGGGTGGGGGTGGTGGGAGACATGAGTGGGGGCCTGGTGGAGGGTGCCCCTGGATGGTGGGGGGTGGGGGTGGTGGGAGACATGAGTGGGGGCCTGGTGGAGGCTGCCCCTGGATGGTGGGGGGTGGGGGTGGTGGGAGACATGAGTGGGGGCCTGGTGGAGGGTGCCCCTGGTGACTGGGGGGGTGGGGGTGGTGGGAGACATGAGTGGGGACCTGGTGGAGGGTGCCCCTGGTGGCAGGGGGGTGGGGGTGGTGGGAGACATGAGTGGGGGCCTGGTGGAGGCTGCCCCTGGATGGTGGGGGGTGGGGGTGGTGGGAGACATGAGTGGGGGCCTGGTGGAGGCTGCCCCTGGTGACTGGGGGGGTGGGGGTGGTGGGAGACATGAGTGGGGGCCTGGTGGAGGGTGCCCCTGGTGGCAGGGGGGTGGGGGTGGTGGGAGACATGAGTGGGGGCCTGGTGGAGGGTGCCCCTGGATGGTGGGGGGTGGGGGTGGTGGGAGACATGAGTGGGGGCCTGGTGGAGGCTGCCCCTGGATGGTGGGGGGTGGGGGTGGTGGGAGACATGAGTGGGGGCCTGGTGGAGGGTGCCCCTGGTGGCGGGGGGGTGGGGGTGGTGGGAGACATGAGTGGGGGCCTGGTGGAGGGTGCCCCTGCACTGCTGGGGGGTGGGGGTGGTGGGACACATGAGGGGGGCCTGGTGGAGGCTGCCCCTGGTGACTGGGGGGGTGGGGGTGGTGGGAGACATGAGTGGGGGCCTGGTGGAGGCTGCCCCTGCACTGCTGGGGGGTGGGGGTGGTGGGAGACATGAGTGGGGGCCTGGTGGAGGCTGCCCCTGGATGGTGGGGGGTGGGGGTGGTGGGAGACATGAGTGGGGGCCTGTTGGAGGCTGCCCCTGGTGACTGGGGGGGTGGGGGTGGTGGGAGACATGAGTGGGGGCCTGGTGGAGGGTGCCCCTGGTGGCAGGGGGTGGGGGTGATAGGGGACATGAGTGGGGGCCTGGTGGAGGCTGCCCCTGCACTGCTGGGGGGTGGGGGTGGTGGGAGACATGAGTGGGGGCCTGGTGGAGGGTGCCCCTGGATGGTGGGGGGTGGGGGTGGTGGGAGACATGAGTGGGGGCCTGGTGGAGGGTGCCCCTGGTGACTGGGGGGGTGGGGGTGGTGGCAGACATGAGTGGGGGCCTGGTGGAGGGTGCCCCTGGTGGCGGGGGGGTGGGGGTGGTGGGAGACATGAGTGGGGGCCTGGTGGAGGGTGCCCCTGGTGGCAGGGGGGTGGGGGTGGTGGGAGACATGAGTGGGGGCCTGGTGGAGGCTGCCCCTGGATGGTGGGGGGTGGGGGTGGTGGGAGACATGAGTGGGGGCCTGGTGGAGGCTGCCCCTGGTGACTGGGGGGTGGGGGTGGTGGGAGACATGAGTGGGGGCCTGGTGGAGGGTGCCCCTGGATGGTGGGGGGTGGGGGTGGTGGGAGACATGAGTGGGGGCCTGGTGGAGGGTGCCCCTGGTGACTGGGGGGGTGGGGGTGGTGGGAGACATGAGTGGGGGCCTGGTGGAGGGTGCCCCTGGATGGTGGGGGGTGGGGGTGGTGGCAGACATGAGTGGGGGCCTGGTGGAGGCTGCCCCTGCACTGCTGGGGGGTGGGGGTGGTGGGAGACATGAGTGGGGGCCTGGTGGAGGGTGCCCATGGTGGCAGGGGGGTGGGGGTGGTGGGAGACATGAGTGGGGGCCTGGTGGAGGCTGCCCCTGGATGGTGGGGGGTGGGGGTGGTGGGAGACATGAGTGGGGGCCTGGTGGAGGCTGCCCCTGGTGACTGGGGGGGTGGGGGTGGTGGGAGACATGAGCAGGTGTGCAGGGTAGTCCCCTGTTTTGTGGGCTGCCTGCAGGGGCCGTCGAGGGTGTACAGGGAACACCTGTGAGGACCCACCCAGCCTAATCGCGTGTGTAACTTCCCACGCACCCCTGTAATACACGTACAAAGCCAAATCGCGTGTGATAATTCCCGCGCACCCCTGAAATACACGCGCCCAGGCTATTCGCGTGTGGAAATTGCCGCGCACCCCTGAAATACACGTACCCTGCTGTAATCGCGTGTGGGACTTCCCGCGCACCCCTGAAATACACGCGCCCAGGCTATTCGCGTGTGGAAATTCCCGCGCACCCCTGAAATACACGTACCCTGCTGTAATCGTGTGTGGAACTTCCCGCGCACCCCTGAAATACACGCGCCCAGGCTATTCGCGTGTGGAAATTCCCGCGCACCCCTGAAATACACGTACCCTGCTGTAATCGCGTGTGGAAATTCCCGCGCACCCCTGCTATTCGCGTGTGGAACTTCCCGCGCACCCCTGAAATACACGCGCCCAGGCTATTCGCGTGTGGAACTTCCCGCGCACCCCTGAAATACACGCGCCCAGGCTATTCGCGTTTGGAACTTCCCTCGCACCCCTGAAATACACGTACCCTGCTGTAATCGCGTGTGGGACTTCCCGCGCACCCCTGAAATACACGTACCCTGATGGAATGGCGTGTGGAACTTCCCGCGCACCCCTGAAATACACCTACCCTGATGGAATCGCGTGTGGACCTTCCCGCGCACCCCTGAAATCCACGTACCCGTCCAAATCGCGTGTGAGACTTCCCGCGCACCCCGGTATACACGCACACGTATTTTTTGTCAGCGTGTCCGTGTTTGTGGGTACCCCTTTGCACGTCATTTGTCCTGGAGGGCCACAGTATAGGACATTCATCATGGCAGTATATGGGTGCTATTTGTTGGCGCACCTTTTGGCGCACATTTCTTACAGCCGCAGAGACGCTACCGCCTGCTTTCTTGTGGCGGTCGTGTTAGTGCCTGTGCGCTGGTTTGAGCGTGCGCTTTTTTGCCCTATTCTATTCCATGAATACGTGTTGTAGGCGAGCGTGTGGGCGTTCCGCGCACTTGTGCCCTGTACTTCCCCCGTGACGCCCACGTTTTTGCAAGTTGTTCCCCATTCCGAGTGTTACGTCCGTGTTCCGCCTACTTTTGTTGCGTGCGCCGCGCTATGTGCGAATTTCGCTGTGGCCTGTGCGATTTTCGCTGTGACCTGGCGCACGCTGTTAGATGGCCTGTGCGCCAACGTGTGCGGCGCACTTTTTATCGCACATCCGCTGGTTTTCTCGCGCACGGACTTCCATGAATCGACGTGCACTGCTTTTCGTGCGATTTTCGCACTTGCACTGCGATTTTCGCTATTCCACTGCGATTCGCACGTTTTTGCCCACTTGCGCCGCGCTATTTATTCCATGAATCGGCCTGTTTGTTTCTACTGCTGGCGGAACAGAATCTACCAATTTCACCCAGCACTTTTCCCAGAGCAGTGCTTGCTTTGTGATCTGATTGATTGCATTTCATCGCAGTAGTAAGACGTTTCTTTTTGTTAAGGCAAGCCAGACTAGCAAAAAGTTAATTCGAAATCTTTGCCCTATTCATCGAATTTTCTGCACGGTTCAGAGTGAATTTGCACTGCTGCAAATTGACTTTGCCCTGTCGATACAAACTCTGATTTATGGAACTGTGCAAAGTGTATTTTTGCAGTGCAAAGTCCGGGCAAAGTCAACGCATACGCATTTTTGCTGTACAAAATGACTTTGCCCGGAAAAAATACACTTTGCACAGGTCCATGAATCAGGTTTGTATCGGCAGTGCATAGTCACTTTTCAGCAGGCAAATTCACTTTGAAGCGTGCAAAAAAATCCATGAATCGGGTACTAAATGCAGCAGTGGACATAAATCTGCATTTCTTAAAACCATCAAAAATGCTATATATCTTTAAAGTGTCATGAGGGAAACCACTGATGCCCAGCAGGCCATCTCCAGCACCCTTAGGCTTATTTTGGTGGGAAAACGTGGACCTAGCTGTCTGTTTTGGCCCTTCTTTGTGGATTGATGTTGTCTAGAAGAGATGCGTGCTATCAGCGACACCTAGAATTTACACCTTTTTTTTAGGTACATATAAGAGCAACATACTTGTTACGGTCATGAGAAAAGAAGTTACTATACCTTTCTTCTTTCAAAGTGAGAAAAGTCAATACTTTATTTATTTAGTACATGTGTTACACGCCCAGAGCCTTAGGTATCACGGCGAGGTTACAGACAGCTTGATAATGACATTATTTGATTCATAATTACAGTGCGAAAAAAAGCATTCATACAAAGAACGTGCCTGATGTTTTCAGATTTAGACAAGGAAAACAAATAAGTAGTTAACTGCAGTTTCAGGAAGCAGAACATCTGTAATGAGCCATCTGCCAGAGAAATAACACACATATGATATCTAAGCATCTCCTGTCAGCCGCTCAGAGACCCCGCGTGAGTCACGGTGTCAGATTCACCTCAGTCTGCGCGAGAAAATGCCAGTGGACAAAGGATGCAAACATTCATAACATTTAGGGGGAAGTATGAAATGCACCCACGGAGCTCATACAATGACTCTATTTACAGAAAGTGCCTAGGGAAGCATTTGAGTGCAACTTGACACGGCCTCACTCGGAAGTTGCACAGGGCGCTGGCATTTCAGCGTCATTACTAGTCAGCAAAGTTCACACATCGACTTCATATATGCATTTACACCCATGCGGGGAACTGCCAGCTGGCAAAATCAACATGTGCAAACTGCCGAACAAGCGCCAATTTACATTCTCCAAGTTCATTGTACCTCTGGTCAGCAGCTCTGTTTGCACTTTTGTATACATGGTACCCTCTGCTATATTGCTCCTCTCCTCTACCTGGTGAAAACGCGAGAAGTAAAACATTGAGAAAAAATTCCACTTTACTCATCACTTTTCCTCCACTTTTGTGTAAAAGCATGTGTTGTTCCCACAATTAACGATTGCAGGAGGTATTTGCAAAAGATTCATATGGAATCGACCTGCTTTTACAAGGTGGATTACATGAGAATCCATTGCATTAACGCCAGCATGAAAATACATGCTGGTGTAAGGCAGACAAATTTGTAAGGTGTAGCTGGAAAGGGAGGCCAATACAGGATGTGTGGGGGGTGGGGCGGTCACAGATAATTTTTGTTCTGTGGTAGTTCACTTGTATGGCAGAGATAGGGCACAGAGTGGACATAACAAGTCCACATCCATTTCCCACACAAATGTGGATGCGTTAATTCCATGCAATGGATTCGGATGGAGTGTCTCTGAAATTACCACATAGTAAAAGGAGCTGAATTACATAGAAATCTATTGTAAATGCCTCCCACAATCGTTAATTATGGAGGCATTTCCACTCTTTCACCATGTAGTGGAAACGCAAAAAGTAAAGGTGCAAATTGCCTTTGTTTTGCTCCTCACTTTTCCATTACGTAGTAGAAATTAATGTAGAGGTGCAGATGGATGCATTTTCCCCCTCACCACCCTCATATTGGAAGAGTAGGAAAACAGCTCTGTATGGAACTCCCTATGTTGTTCCTATACCGCAAATAGTGTACGAGAAGCACGTCTGTTCGTATTGTTCGGAAGTAAGTTAAACTGTGCTAAGAACAAACGGCTGTCCGTAACTGTTCGTTTTATGTGTGACGCACTTTTAATTAGTTCAGGACCCGAACACTGTACGTAGAACATCAACATGCATGCGCAAAACAATGTCCGTACATTGGGTGTCCTGCGGACAGCCGCTTCCTTAGCAAACATGCTCACGAAGCAATCATGTGACCGCGCCCACGCTGATCGCGTGTTCTGAATGCGGACACTGTTCATATCCCCGAACAGTTTAAAAGTACATTTCCAAGTAATCCACAATATTTCTCATTAAAAACTCACCATACCACAAATCCCACATACTAATCCTAAATTTCCACATACTTTTTGTGACTTTTTGAACCTTTTTTGGTGTTCGATCTGTCTTGCGGACGGCGCGCATGTCCGAGAATTGCGTACAAGCACCCCTATAAAAGACCACGTCCTAGAGCTCATTCTCATTGTGTTTCTGGCTATTCCACAGAGCACACTGCATTTTGCTGCATACTTTGCAGATTTTGAGATTTCCATCTCGAAGACGATGACATCCATGGCTCCACTATTGCCACCTGGTGCTACATCTGCGTCAGCAACACCCCCACCCCCTCCACCACCACCATCTCCCCAAGGGCCTGAAGAGGGAAACAGGAGTGAGGATACAGAGGAGGAAGAAGAGGATGATGAGAATGAGGTAGAGGAAATCCCTACTACCTGCCCTCGGCGTGTTTCTTGGGTGTGGCGGTTGTTTACCGTTCATGGGAATGTTCCTAAGGCTCGTGCGAACCTTGTCACCTGTAATGAGTGCAAAATGGTACTCAGTCGCGGGAGGCATGGTGCGTACAGCTATGGGACCACGACCATGAAGCGACACCTGAACTCATTCCACACTGGGGCCATTCGCCAGTTTGTACCTTGCGAAGAGCAAAGTAGGTTGATTGCCTCTACTTCATCCTCCGTTTCTGATCCTGTCACCACCAGGAACACCTCTGTGGGACAGCATCGTCCTCAAGCTGCCTCACAGGCCATACAGAATTCTGATGCCCCTTACCTTTCGAGGGTCACAGTTGTATGTATGTACTGTGACACAGTACTCTGCAGGGGGGAGAGACTTCGGAGTGCTTTTGAGACTATCGTCTCAGAGCACGAAAAGACCTGCTCACTACCCAAATAAAACCCACTCTACATCTTCCTCTCTCAGCTCACCCTTTTTTATCCCTGTGGTTGGTGTCCCCCCTTTACCTTCCTTTCCCCCCCTCTCATAGTGTGTCGTGTATAAAAAACCAAAAAAAATACAAAATAACAAAAAACAGAGCCGCCTTTCACATTTAAAAAATAGAAGTGAAGATAAATAAAGCAGGGCCCTTTTTATATCTTAAAAGTCTGTGAACATAAAAGAAATTGGGGTGCTACCCTATTGTAACCATTGCATTTTTCTCTGGGAGCAAGCGGTGGCTCTGAAAAGAGCCTTTGGGAGGTGTTTGTATGTAAAAAATTATAAATACTTAACACCTACTTCAAAATGGATGCTGTATTTCTAAAAAAGGTCGCAATGCATTTTGTACACTTCTCAGAAAAATCTGATTGCCAGAATAAGTAAGATGGACTCCATCTTTGCGAAAAATGTATGTACTACGAAACATAATATTTTCATTGTGAAAAGAGGACATGCCAAAATCTCTTAGGAAGGCACAAACAGCCTTATTGACATTACGCATTACTTTCTCCATTTGTGGACCACATGAGAAAGAACGAAGCCACATTTGTCTCTGCGCAATCCGTGAAAAAATTACTTTGGAGTTTGGAAACATGTCCATGATCTTCTGAAGTCCTTCTTTCATTGTAAATTGCAAAGAAATTCCAGACACATGTCCTAAACTGTTCCCTCCACAATGAATTACAATTATGTCTGGATGTTCCTCTATCTTCAAAGTTGCACAGAGAGGTAGCAAGTCCAACCACTTCATTCTACGCACTCCATACCAGTGCACTTCCACATGTGGGAATCCAAGATCTATAGATACTCCACAGCTTTCTGCATGCACCTTCAACCAATGTATCCACGAGTCTCCCAAAATCCACACAATCTTTTTTTTGAAGCACTCAGCCATAGCTATCTGTTCTTCTCTCAGCAAAAAGAATATCTGAGAAAACCTCTCCTAGCACAACACACTCACTAAACTTTACTGACCATTCCCTTGCTACATTCAATCTCATTTGCATGCCTCCCCACCCCAAATTCCCCGGATGTAATACGCGGTGTCCTAGAACTACCGCCACGTCCACGAACATATCGTAACATGGACAGCCCTTCTACCATTTCCACTTCACTCTCTGTACCATTCCCTCATTGGATGTAGCTAAGAAATCACATGACCATCCACCAATCAAATCCAAGAACTCTACATGTAACTGCATCATCATAGATCAGCACTGCAAATGTACGGTGAATCTCTCGGAGTACAAGTCTCATACCATTGGCAAGCACGATCTACGAGAAATACTATACAAGTCTCCAAGATTTCTACTTGCAGCTTCGTCCATATCCATATGCATGAACACAAACTACAGGTATGCATATTTTCTATATAGTACATGAACACATTTTCTAACCGACTTTTACCTTCTATAATCTGTAAAATGAATCTACGATCATTTTTTCATTGTCCTAATGAATTTTGACTTACAAACCTTTATACCGTTTAATTTCTTCATACACACACACACACGCGAATAATGTTAAACCAACATTTTTGAAATAAAATATATAGACTACATGCAATCAAACAAAATTACATGCACACTCTATGATCAAATCTCAAACAATAATATTTGTACAAACACATAATTGGTTTTAATTTTTTTCAATTTATATAATTACTTACATTTATATAGGACAAGCAGGCTATGACATTGACTCACTATTAGGTGGAAAAGCTTAGTTACAGGAATAGTGGTATACAGTGGTACATTATGAATTTCACAAGCCATAGTAAAGATATTTTCTTTCCTACAGTTAGTAATAAGATAGTTTTAATGGTTTTGAGGAAGGCGCTGAGCATTTCAATTTAAAAAATCTATGTCTAAATTAAAAACAGTGCTATATACAAACCAAATTACTATTTTCTTTCTTTTACAATTGCAGTGAAGACCATTCTCCAGAAAAGAAGCAGCCGAATTTGAAGTACAAAGAACAACTAAGAAGCAAACTGCTCATTTTAGAAAAAAGTAAGTAAAATGTTACCATAATATTTGAATTATTACTCAAACACACTGTAAGGTTAATCCATGCTATTTCTGTGCCTAAAAATAGAGATTCTGCACCATTCTGACCAAAAATCCCCCCGTCTTAAACAGTGATTTACTGGCAGAATGGCCCACAACTTCCTATTTTTCGACACACAAATTACCCAACTGAGCCGCTAGAATTTAGATGTTGTAGAACAAACAACTGTTTTAATTGTATAGCTTTAGATATACTATTTATACTTCTCCAAACCACTGGCTTACTTTTTTCTGTCATCTGAACCCCAGTTTAGTAACACATTAATTCAAGAATACCCATTCCTAGTAGTTGTACTTCCCAAAGCACAATCACACACCATTACATACATCTTTATCATCTTACTCAAACACTCATGCACACAACACACATGCATTCCAGAACACCCCAACCCATACCTTCTGTATTTTTTTCAACAGACCCTAAAGAATGCCTACCAAAAAGCAACTCCGTAAAAAGGAACGCAGAAGTAGAGCAAATGAAAAGAAAACTCTCCAACATAAACATCCATTTATAGCAGAATTCGTAAAAAAAAGTTGAAACTCAACAGCTAATACAGTCATGTAGTGAAACAGAAGAATTTTCTAGTACAAAAACTTTGCCTCCTCTATAAAAAAGTAAAACAAACCAAAAAACAATTAACAGAAAATCAACTATCACTACAAACAAAACTTCTTCTATAAATCTTGATGGAGTACAAAGTAAGCATACCAAGAAAAGTATTTTAGCCAAAATGTTCCATCACAAAGTCCTTCAAAATCTTATGAAAACAGGAGAGAAACCAGGTTCAACACTGCAAACATATCGTAGAAAAGTAATCTTAGAAGCATTGATAGACAGTGCAATTCTTCTCAAAAGAGTTATTTATTTTAGTGTTGAACAGAATAAAACCACTAACAAAACTAATAACTAAATTACAAAAAAGACTTCTCAATAAACGAAATGTCAACAGAAATAACTTCTTAAATATCTGTGGAGGTGAATGGAGTCACACTACGAGCACAGAACCATACTTTAATGAAGAAGTGTACAAACAAAAGCAAACAAACACAATTGCCATACATAGCAGTGGTTGAGGTTATGAAAAAGTTAATAATACCATAATGGAACAAGAAGTACTCTTTACAAAAATATGCCCTGAAAACGTAGATTTACCCCTCCATTCAACTGAATCAGAACATCTAGTGTACAAATGGCCATGCACGTCAATGTGAAACATTCCCAAAAAAATGTTCAAGTCTTTACGCCAATTCCTCAATCAATATGTGAAAAGCAAAGACAAAATCAAAATTAAACTACTGCAAAATATGGATGCTTGTCCAGTACGCAAGTACACAGGACTACAAGGACATTCATTGGCCTGCATTACAGGACCTACTTGCAAAACAACCTTCCATGATATCAAAAGGATATCAACACATCATGCAAGTATAAGAAATCTAGTTTATAAACTGTACTATGCTAAAAGTCCTGCTTTAGCACTAGCCAATTTAAATAACATTCTTCTACATGGTACAGCAAAAGACCTACTAAAAGAAATCGACTATATCCAGACAAAATATTTTGGAAGTGAAACCCACTTACAAGATGAATGAGCTGTAAACCAACTTCGTAACAATTCTGCACATGGCAACCTTTCACTACACACATACAAAAAAGAAATACTAAAATGTGAAAGTACTTCAGCTGAAATACCAAACCACGTGTGTGTATGTTGCGGCAGAACTTTTTATAAAAGTAACACAAAAACTGTAGACCTATCAATCAAAATAGAAGACAATGAAGAATCTAAATGGTTTGAATTAGCTCTCTACCTTATAACAGAAAACAAATACGAAATAACTGACCCCATAATACTTTGCAGTTACTGCACTACAAAACTTGACAACAACCAAACTCCTTCACGTGCTATCGCAAATAACTTGGAATTATATCCACTACCAAAACCCCTTCAACAACTTAATTTATATTAGAGCATCATAATTCAAACAGTGCACCCATTTCAAGCAATAATACGCCTTCAACCAAAAACTGCAAAATTACCTCCCTCTGAATTAGTGAAAGGTATTCGTGGAAAAGTAGTGTATTTACCATTAGATCTAAAAGAAAATGTGGACACTCTAGGAGTGCAACGTCCAATGCAACAATCTTTAATTATCTTGGTAAATGGAGTACCTACAAAAGACAACAAAATTTGCCAACAACTGGTAGATTTACATAAAGTTATTGAAGCCCTGCAATATCTTAAAGAGAATAATGAATATTACAAAGAAATTAATATTTAAGAAAACTTGAAAGATACAACTGAAATAATTCAAGAGACACAAGAAGCTGGTCAAATTCAGCTCCTAGATCCTGCTACAATATCAAACACTTTAGACCATTATACAATTCATCCGTTGCACTCTAATGACACCATAGAAGATGCACTGGAAACGTACCAAATGCGTCAAACAAAAGGATCACCAATCAGTTTATGGGAAAAAAGTATAGAAGCACGTGCTTTTCCTCTACTCTTACCGACTGGCAAAGGAGGAAGATACGATGATAGACCTATTCAAATATCAGCATCAGAATATCGCTCATTACGAATGTATTGTGAAGATCCCAGATTTCGACAAAATGTGGAATACATATTCCACATACTCTTTGAAAGTGAACTAGCAACTTTATGGTACGGAGTTGCACACATATTAAAATCAGGATCACACTTTCAAAATATGACAGCTACACAATTACTACAAAAAGTTCAACAAAAAGATGAGGTTTTACAAGCAAATCTTACAGATCTATTAGCAAATATGCGTGGTACTAAAGAGTATGGGTTTTGACGTCATGGAGATGTACGTTGTATGATCAGAAACCTGGCCCACCCACTTGGTGTGTTACATTAAGTTGTGCAGAATATGCATGGGAAGATTTACATGCTATCCTACGCATATCAAATGAAAACAAAACAAACATAGATATACTAACACCTGGAGAACTTTGTTCTCAGGATCCTGTTAATGTTTCAAGATATTTTCACCATCGCTTCATTGCTATGCTACATTGTATTTGTAATAAAACTGTTCCTCCCCTTGGAGAAGTGCATCACTTCTTTTGGAGAAAAGAATACCAAGCCAGAGGAGCACCACATGTCCACATGGGTTTATGGATTAAAGATGCTCCTAAATTTGGTCAAGACAGCGATGCCACTGTTTTACAGTTTATTGAAAAATATGTCACTTGTGAAATTCCATCAGAATCCACAAATAGTGATCTTCATGCACAAGTTTTACAATTCCAAAGACACAAATGTGGCAAATATTGTCGTCGCAAATACAAAAACAAAGGGAAATACTACACCATATGCCGATTTGGTTTCCCTAGACCAGTTACAAATACAGGTCAAGTGAACAACCTCATGTCTTCAGTTAGACATAGTGTTAAAGGTAAGTCACCTAAAAATACATATTGCATAAAAAGAAAAGAAGAAGAAAAATATATCAATGATTACAATGCAATCATTGCCCACTTATGGAATGCAAACATAGATGTGCAGTACATTGCAGACAATTCTACTGCAGTTGCACGATATGTCACAGCATACTTAACCAAATCAGAAAAGACAGAGCTCCAAGACCTCTGGAATGACCTGTCATCATATAAAACAGTGTCGCAGAAATTATACAGCTTGGGCATAAAAATGCTGTCCCATAGAGAATGTGGATCCTATGAAGCAGCTGATCGATTAACTGGTACTACATTGTATGGTAAATCTGCAAATATAGTATGGCTAAGTCTTGGTCCAGCTAAATCTAGAAAAAGAGTTCTAAAATCATACAAAGATATAGAAACAATAGCCAAACATGATCCCAACAGCTAAAACATTTTAAAAAACAATGTATTGGACACATACTACCCAAACAGGAGTACCACTTTGGAAACCATGTGTCTATCCCACATAGCCCAAAACTACACATACAAAAATAATATAAAACCTGATGAACAAAACCATAAATACAAAGTGACAAACTGTGAAGGCAGCTTAGTAAAACACACCAAACCCAATTTAATTAATCATATCAAATTGTCATTAAAGACTCCTCAACATAAAGAAGTATATTACATGTCCCTGCTACAACTCTTTAAACCATGGAGAAAAGAAGAAGAAATACTAGATAACTATGACTCATATGAAGACGCTTTCAATGCAAATGAAAGCAGTATAACTGATGTAAACTTTGCACAGTACAAAACAATGTTGCACAATGAACAGCAACACGAAGAACTCCAGGCCCAACTAGATAAGGACACTCCTGACAGTAGTCAACCTTCTGTCACAGGAAGCCAAGAACCACTGGGAGACCCACTAATAACAAATGAGGCAGAATTAGCTATGATAGAAGTAGAAAACACCATGAGACTAATTCATAGAATTCAGCGCACAAGTGGCGCACGTGGCTGGCACACAGTGTGCGCGTGCGAATCCCTGCGCCAGCCGCGTGCGCTAAAATCCATTTCCGCGCACAGCGTATTCATGGATTCCAGCTACCAAAACCAGCTGTGGCGCACAGTGGCGCAGCGACCCTGCAGCAGCGCCAGTTACGCCCCCAAGAACGCCTCTCGCGCAGGGAAAAGCCATCAAAATCCCCAATCCAGCGCAAATGGCTGCGCTAACCCTGTACCAGCACGGCAAGCAGGCTACGTGTATCACTGGGGTGCGCGGGAAGTACCTCACCTCATTTCAGCTGGGTACGTGTATTTCAGGGGTGCGCTGGAAGTTCCACACGCGATTCCATTAGGGTACGTGTACATCAGGGGTGCGCGGGAAGTTTCACACGTGAATTCAGCAGGGTACGTGTATATCAGGGGTGCGCGGGAAGTTCCACACGCGAATGTCCTGGGTACGTGTATTTCGGGGTGCGCGGGAAGTTTCACACGCGATATCAGCAGGGTACGTGTATTCCAGGGGTGCGCTGGAAGTTCCACACGTGAATGTCCTGGGTACGTGTATCTTGGGGTGCGCGGGAAGTTTCACACGCGATATCAGCAGGGTACGTGTATTTCAGGGGTGCGCTGGAAGTTCCACACGCGAATGTCCTGGCTACGTGTATCTTGGGGTGCGCGGGAAGTTTCACACGCGACATCAGCAGGGTACGTGTAATTCAGGGGTTCCGTGGAGTACTACACGTGAATTGGCCTGTGGGTCCTCCCAGGTGTTCGCTCCACAACCTCCACGGCCCCTGCAGGCAGCCCACACCACGGGGGACTAGCCTGCACCCCCACTCGTCCCCCTGCATCCCCACCCCCCAGCACTGTGGTGCACCCTCCACCAGGCCCCAACTCATGTTCCCCTGCACCCCAGCACTGTGGTGCATCCTCCACCAGGCCCCATCTAATGTTCCCCTGCACCCCCACCCCCCAGCACTGTGGTGCACCCTCCACCAGACCCCAACTCATGTTCCCCTGCACCCCCACCCCCCAGCACTGTGGTGCACCCTCCACCAGGCCCCCACTCATGTCCAACTCATGTTCCCCTGCACCCCCACCCCCCAGCACTGTGGGGCACCTGCCAGCAGGCCCCCACTCATGTCCAACTCATGTTCCACTGCACCCCCACCCCCCAGCACTGTGGTGGACCCTCCACCAGGCCCCAACTCATGTTCCCCTGCACCCCCACCCCCCAGCACTGTGGTGCACCCTCCACCAGGCCCCAACTCATGTCTCCCATCACCCCCACTCCCAGCACTGTGGTGCACCCTCCACCAGGCACCCACTCATGTTCCCCTGCACCCCCACCCCCCAGCACTGTGGTGCACCCTCCACCAGGCTCCCACTCATGTCCAACTCATGTTCCCCTGCACCCCCACCCCCAAGCACTGTGGGGCACCTGCCAGCAGGACCCCACTCATGTCCAACTCATGTTCCCCTGCACCCCCACCCCCAGCACTGTGGTGCACCCTCCACCAGGCCCCAACTCATGTTCCCCTGCACCCCCACCCCCCAGCACTGTGGTGCACCCTCCACCAGCCCCCAACTCATGTCTCCCATCACCCCCACCCCCAGCACTGTGGTGCACCCTCCACCAGGCCCCAACTCATGTCTCCCATCACCCCCACCCCCCAGCACTGTGGTGCACCCTCCACCAGGCACCCAATCATGTTCCCCTACACCCCCACCCCCAGCACGGTGGTGCACCCTCCACCAGGCTCCCACTCATGTCTCCCATCACCCACACCCCCCACCACTGTGGGGCACCTGCCAGCAGGCCCCCACTCATGTCCAACTCATGTTCCCCTGCACCCCCACCCCCCAGCACTGTGGTGCACCCTCCACCAGGCCCCAACTCATGTTCCCCTGCACCCCCACCCCCCAGCACTGTGGTGCACCCTCCACCAGGCCCCAACTCATGTCTCCCATCACCCCCACCCCCCAGCACTGTGGTGCACCCTCCACCAGGCCCCAACTCATGTCTCCCATCACCCCCACCCCCCAGCACTGTGGTGCACCCTCCACCAGGCCCCAACTTATGTTCCCCAGCCAACATGTCATCACAATTTAGATCCCTGGTCCCTATGGTCAGCCTCCAAATGCAAAACACCCACCCGAGTATTGCATCCACCCACTTAGAAATGGCAATAACATGATAGAACACCAATTGCAAGTTTGGAAACGAACACATGTCCCTCACATACACCCAATGGGTGTCAGTGAATCTCAAAACCCATATCATGATATGCATGAAACCAATGAGATGATACTGCACATTGAAGTTTGATCAAAAAATATGTATTAAAGGAAACATAAATTGAATAAAAAATAAACAAACAGAATGGGAATGTAAAAAAATAAAAAGAAGCATGTCCGTGAAAAAATGCAAAACCAAAAATCATAATCCAAAGGAATGGTGTCCAAAGTCACAGTCCACAAAAGAAAATCCAAAGGAAAATTATAATTGAAAGCCATTGCTCCATGGGTAAATTGTAAAATAAAAAGAAAATCCAACAGTGAACTATGTACAGATGAACAAGCCAGGGTCCATGATCCCAACAAAAGAAATGAAACCTATCTAACAACACTACCTAATCAAAAAAAACTATCTAGAAAAATGTGGCCCATTGTCCAAAAGGTCCAAAAAAAAGGCAAAAACAAAGGAAACCTAACACTAACTACATAACTATGTACAAGGGCAGCGGGCTAGTCCCACGGCTCACTTTTGGATGTCTCGGGCCAGGGCATCATCGAACTCCTGCTCAATGTCCCGGAGGCGGTCCTCCTCCATGGCCACGAGGGTCCGCAGGGCCATCGACGTGTCCACCTCCAACCCCTGCCGATTGCCTCGAGGCACTCGGCCCGCCTCAGGGCCCTCCGCATGGAGTTCTCCGCCCTGACCATCGTGAGCCGTGCCTCTTCCGCCCGCTGCCGCTCCGCATCTATGGCGTGGCCCAACCGCTGCCAGACGGAAGACACTTTCTGTCCTGGGTCCTCCTGCCCTCCGGCCGATGCCTGCCCCTCCGATGTTGAAGGCCCCGAGCCTTCATGGCTCCCACCACGTTGCTGCTGCTGCTGTGCCTCTGCCCGTGCACTGCCACCTGCTGCCTGCACATCCTCCGCTGGCTGGGATGCAGTCGTTGATGTGGCCACCCCTGCTGGACGTCCGACTCCAGACTGTGGCAGGGATGCCTCCTCCACCAGCCTGGCCGCACCGTCAGAGGCAGCTCCACAGGGCACCCAGGTGAGTGATGGGTGGGAAGATGGCACGGAGGACGACTGGCGCATAGGGGGTTCAGTTGAGGAGGTGGTCGCAGCAAGCCCCATCAAACGGAGGAATCCGGCCTGGGTGACCTGTCCCAGTAGGCCGACGCGTTAAACGAGCCATTCGAGATGACGTGCAGTCTCCTCATGAAAAGACTGCAGGTCACCTCGCATGGCCCGTTGACGCAACGCCACACCAGTCAGGACAGGCTCAACCCGGACCCGGATAGCCAAGTCTGCAGGCAGAGGAAGGCCAGTTGTCGTGAGGTCATCCCCTGCCTGAAAACGGGTCTGGACGTAGGCATCCCTGCTGGTGCAAGATGATGCAGGGACAGGATCAGGGACAGGATTGCACACAGGCACCTCCCCGGCGGCCTGTGCTGCCTCCTGTCCCTGGTCCTGCACTGCACCACTAGCACCAGTGGAATCCCCACCTCCAGACCCCGTCTCTGTTGCTTGCACGGCCTCCTCCTCCACCAAACCCCCCACCAACCTGGATGACTCCGTGCCATCTTCCCCCGTTGGGCCCTGTGGGGTCCCAGCTGCCCCTTCTGCTGCCGAGGAGTCCAACTCCAACCTCCGCCTCTTGGAACTCCCCCCGCCAGCTGCGGCCTGGGACGCGGCACCGGACTCCTCACTCCCCGACGAGATCACAACCTGGGAGGGGAGCCGGGCCTTGCGTCTCCGGCTGGCGGTGGGATCCCCGCCGCTGTGCTCCACAGCACCTTCTCCGCCCTCTTCATCAGTTGACGCTGCAGACAGGGAGAAATAAAACACAGGCATCAGGGCACTGTACAATGGACACATACAAATATGACAGTTGTACATGAGTGGCATTGGCAAACCTCAGACATGCCATCACAATCTCCAACACACATGTCATTTCAACTCGCACACATGAGCCATACCACAGCCATATCCAACTGCCAGCACATCCATACACATACAACAGCATGAGCAGGCAAAGCTGAGCCAGACATCACATGCAACACAGGAAGTGCACTACACATGTACACACACCACCACACTTGCATGCATGTGTACACCTCTGCCAAGTGTCGCAGCGTTCAGATGGGCATCCATGTCACATCTGCCAATCAGGCTTCCACATCTTGCTGTCACATGCATCCATGTTGCATCACTGTTGCACCCTTGTCAAATACACACAAATGCACATGTACACAGTGCTGATACATGCAGCTGAAAACAACAGACATGCGTGACATCACGAACATGTCCACCTACATACAGATTCATCCAAACATGTGTGCCCACACAACTGCATTTGGCATGCAAGCCTACACACACAAGCACCATCCATGTCTCACACATTACAGCCCTCGCATGTGTTAGCCTCACGGCCCTGTACCCCCCCACCCATACTCGACCCCATACAAACAGATGTGCAACCTGCACACTACTGAAACATCACCACACGCACAGCTCACAATCAGGATGCATGTACACTTACCGCTCGACTCCAGACGGGTCTGCCTCTCAAGGACCTGGACGTGGAGCGCTGGGGATATGCGTTCCAGGACCCTCATCTGATCTTCCGACAAGTGGCCCCGGCGCCCCTTAGCATCCGCTGCCTTCAAGAGGCGTCGGGCCTTGTTCAGGGTCCTGGACCTGAAGTCCTCCCAGCGCTTCTTGACATGTTGGAAGTCGCGGACTGCCACCCCCTCCGCGTTAATGGTTGATGGCAGTCACGATGTCCGTCCAGATCTGAGTCCGTCCTTCCTTGTCGGCGCGGGAACTTCCGAAGAGGGCATCATACTGCCCCAGGACTTGCTCCACCAGGACACCAACTTCCCTGGCACTGAAGCTGGTGCCCCTCTGCCTCTCTGGCCAGGGGTTGTCAGTGGTGCCAGATGTTGCAGTGCCTGACATGACAACCCCAGAGGCAGGAGTGGGTGGGCAACTGGGTCCTGGGGCTGGGCTGTGGAGCGATGGAATCCCAGTCGGGAGTCTTCGGTTCCAGCAGGGCTGGTCACAGCAACAGCACCCCTGGCTGATGTACAGGCAGCAAATGGCAGGGCACGTGGGCAGCAGGCAGTCAGGCAGCAGCAGATGGCAGGTGGGAGCGTGCTCGGGGCTCTGGGGGGCAGTAATTCGGCCTTCTGGGCAGGAGCGTGGTCTTCCGTGTGCTTACGCGTGGCCAGCTTGATATGGAGTGATTTGGCACGTGAAAATTCTGCATGTCAGCGTGTAATTCGAGGAAAGGCCCTTAGCGCGTAAGCACGTCTGCACGCATAGGCAATTTCATTGGACAGAAGGCCCGTCAAGCGCAAGCGCCCCTGTGACGTGACGCGCGCAGGCGTGCATGGGCATTTCAGCACGCGTGAAAAACTGCACGTCCGCGTGTAATCCGAGGAAAGGGCCCATGCGCGTAAGTGACGTGACGCGCGCGGGCGTTTCCCTCAGCACGGGTTAAAGGTGAGTGGGCCCAGCAGTTCGCTGTACGTGCCTTTCGTGGAGACCGACGTGTGTTGCTGCTTCCTGTTGTTTCACGCGCCATCACAACTTCACAGCTATCAAGGACGTATCTCTTCTTTTGGCGGGGGTATTGGCTACGCGTGTTTTTCTGCATCGCGCTAGTCAGACGGTGAGTCGCACACGCTCTTTTTCCCACTGCGGGTGCTCCTGTGTATCGCACCCATTTTCGATGTCATAGTAGCCTGCGTGTCCCACGTGTACGCGTTATTCGTGTTACTGGGTGCCACCGCGTACTGCGGGAGGTTGAATCCACGCACGTAGGCTGCAGGGTTGCGTGCACGGTTTTACTGCAGTTTTGTGGTGCCTGAGCATTGCGTGACCCGTCACTACATCACCGGGGTCACATATAGCCTTGCAGGTGCAGCGGGGCTCTTAACATCTTGCTTCCCACCCCCTTCACCCCAATTGCCCAGGTCAATTGTGGTGTACACCTCCCATTGGCACCACTCCATCTGTGCCGGCACTACTACATCTGTGCCATGGTTGGGAGGCCACCAAAGGTGAGGGGCGCCTCAGCTGGGCGTACTCCTCGTGGCGGGCATGGTCGGGGACATGGCCGTGGTGACCAGGGAGTAGGGGGACTCCAGGGTGTCCAGGGCGGCCACAGAGGGGGAAGAGGCAGGGGTGCGCCACTTGAGCACAATGTTGTGCCATGTGTCGGTGCAGTCATACCACCACCCCCTGTGGTTCCGGGGGATGCAGCTTCTGCATCTGGCACTGGCGCCCGTGTGACCCGGCAGTCTGTTCCATCGACTGCCACGGGCCCAAGGGTAGTGGTAGCTGCAGGTGCAGCTGTGGACACCGCCACCCAGACTCAGGGTCTGCCAGCGCAGGCTGCGTTGGCACTTGAGGAGCCCTTGGTAGATCTCCAACAGGCCAGGAGGGAAACCATAGGGGCAGGCCGGGCTGCTCAGACCAAGACACGTGTCCCTGGGGCAGTCATGTCATCTGCTGCCCCGAACAGCCGGGTGTTGGCAAGTGCAGGGAAAGATGCACCCAACAACACCCCGATTGTGATTCTGCCAACCAGGACCGTTGCGGTCAATGACCCTGCCACAGCTGATGTTGCTGCGCATGGTCCATTAGAGGGCACCCAGCTGCCACTGACACAAGTCAGGCCTTTGGTCGTCCCTCCACCTGCCACTCCCTTGGCTCAATCCACCGAACCCACTGGCCATACTGGTCAGGGCGGCATTAGCCAGCCAGGGTCTGCGCCACAGTCCAAGAGGAGGAAGGTTGCACCTGCAGCACAGGTTGGGACCCCACACACAGCCACGACCTCCTGCACGTCAAGGAAGAAGCCTTTCTGCAAGCAGGAACTGGACTTCCTCGTGGTCTACGTGCGGGGCCACAGCCGTGACATGCTAGTGGGTGCCAATAGTCAGACTACGGCTGCCCAACGTGACACCCACTGGAAGCATGTTGCGGAACATGTCAGTTCATTCGGCCATGAGGTGCGCACGGCGCAAGAGTGCAAAAAGCGTTGGAATGACATCAAACGCAGCACTAAGGCTAAGCGTGCCTCTAATTACAACTTGACTCTGGTGACTGGCGGTGGGCCTGCACCAGAGGAGGAAGTGCTCACTCCGCATGAGGCACTCTTTGCGGAGTTCATACCACCTGAATTGGTCGAAGGAGTGGGAGAGATGCTGGACTTTGATGCCCAGTCCAGTGAGTGTTGATGCGTGTTTGTTGAGGACGTGTGTGTTTCACTTGTGGGATGTGTTGTGCATGATTGCCACTACATGTGACATGTACATGGTTCTGATGTGTAAGTAATGCAATGCTTCCGTCATGCATGTCTCCTCTGCCTGCATGCGGGGACTCCATGTAGGCATGCTCCCTTGCCCCTCCTCCGCCACTCTGCACCCCAGTTCCACCTTTGCACTGGTGTTCTTCAATCTTGCCAATGTGTATTTTCTTGTTAATGCGTCCTGTGTAGATGCTAACTTCCAGCGTAGAATCTGCCAGACATATGCCGTGTGGTACAGCCTTAGTACTTGATGCAGGGTATCTCACTTGTACTGTGCATAGGTCAGATGTCCCGCAGGGACATGAGTGCCCATTCATGCTCCATGTGCATTGCACGCATGCCCCTATGTGTCCTTGACTGGATGATCACTGTAATACAAGTCCTTGGTTACATATATTGCCTGCCATCTCATCAGCCTTCCCATGTCAACTGTGGCTCAGTCCTGAGTTGCACACATGTTTAGGGTCTGACAATCTGTGTGGCTCACAGGCCTCAGCCTGTTCAATGGCCAATGACTCTGTCCAACTGTTGTTGTGTCTTCTTCACACATGGGCGGCATCCAGAGTTTTCATCATGTGTCCTGCTTACTGTCCCAGCATCATTTGCAGTGTTGTCACTTGAATCACATTGAGCTATTGATGCCAGTCAACACTGCCTGTCAATACACAGGTGTATGGTCAGCCTTTTGATACCATGCTAGGCATCCCTGCTTTGGTACTGGGGTAGAGGGTTGCTTGCCTTCTAGATATGGTACACATTGAATGCACAATGCACGTGATGTCTGAATTTGACATTGCACTGCCTTCACATTTCCTGGCACACACCATGGAGTCCTTGTACATGTAGGTAGTGAGTGGCGTACACATTTTCTGCACTGCATAGACCCACTTCCATGGAAACTGCCACCTTTCAACAGGTCTGATCACAGAAGCAATTCAAAGTTGACCCAGCATACATGCCAGGTTATATGTTGTGTCTCACATGTCTGCCTGATGCGTTTGCTGTCGGTGTGTGTGTGTGTTGTGTGCTTCTGACATATGTAGTGACCTGTTTTCTCTCTTTTTTTCAGGTGATGACGCAATGGAGGCGGAGGATGGTGTTGTCATGCCAGACACAGGGTTGTTACCACTACATCAACCCGGCACTAGTGGGGGTCGTGGGGTGGTAGGCCACGAAAACCCCCAAGTGCTACAGTCCATCTTGTCTCTGGCTGCCTATGAGTCCAGCCTTGATGACGACTCTGACGTCCATGTTGAGTTGGATGAGCATCAAGTCCATGTGTCAGGGGTGAGTGATTCTGATGTGGACACTCCTCTGTCTGCGACACCTGCACTGAGGGATCAGACAGTCTTGGTTCCTCCGCCCGTGGTGGATCGGGACGCAGGGTCACCCTCCACACCAGTCACTGATGTGCCTTGGACATCACGTTGACGGGGGCATGTAGTCGTGCAGCCGCGGGCGGTGCCAACACAGCGAGGACCCACGATCCTTGGGTCCCGCAGGGGTCAAGCCCGGCAACGCGGTCGCCGCGCGCAACCGCAGTATACCGAGTGGGAGCAAGACATGACTGCCAATTCAGAACGGCAGGGGGCAGCAATGGAGAACATCGCTGAGAGCATGGAGCGTGTGGCCCGATCTGTGCTCCCCCCTGCTACGGAGGTGCTTCTCCAGCAGCAGGCAGCACGGTCCACGGCCTGGTCACTCAGGCTGGGCATGGCGGCCTCAGACAGGGCACGCCAGGCTGAAATGTCGTCTCTGCGTCAAGCAATTGCTGCTCACGCAGAGGCGCACATGGATGCCCTGAGGGAGGAGTATGCTTCCCTCAAATCCACTCTGTGTGTCCTTATGATGTCCCAGAGGCAGCGGGCAGAGGAGAGGTTTGCACAGCTTGAGCATACCATCTCGGCTGAGCTACAGACTTGTCGGGAGGTGCAGCAGTTGTCCAGCCAGGCCTTGCAGGAGAACTCTGTGTTACACGTGCTACCTTGCAAGAGGAAGCACGTGTATCACGTGAGGTTCTGCATGCAGACCTACGTCACATCGCCACACAGAACCAGTCTCACCCGTCCGGCAGACTTGCTGCCGATGAGGGGCAAGCTGCGTCTAGGTGTGGCCAGGCTACTGTGCCACGTCCTCCTTTCCAGGATGAGCCAGACTCGGACGACCATCTATCTCCCACATAGGTCGGGCTGTGCAAGCGTTGAGCGCATGGAGTTTTTTTTTTGGCTCAGCATCATCGCATGTGGATGTTGAGCAGCACCCTGTACCTCCCCCCTCCTGGGTGCCTCCCCTCCCCCCCGGGTCGTATGTGGCCATTTTTGATTTTTCTTTTAGTTTAGTTAGTTAAGTTTCTGTTTGATAGTTAGTTTAATTAGGTAATGTAGGTTTTCCATAGTTAGTGTAATTAGTTAATATAGTTTAAAATTGCTTGTCTATTGTGCTTTCATGTGACAGTGCCGTGCTTTGTGGCTTTCGAAGGCATCCACTGTCTGTTCCAGCTGGGCCCTTCAGGTTTGTCTTGTGTATGTATTTGCTGCTTGGGGTCCTTGACTCACATATGCCACTCCTGCCTCCCTTATCCATGGGCTCGCAAGGATGGTTCGGTGTCACAACCTTTTACACAAGGGCTTTGGACTGTCATATCTGTGGCATGTCTGGTGCTGTGTGACTTGTGTTTACACCCCTAGTGGGGATGATTTTGGTGTTATTGTCCACTGTTCAGCTTTTGCTAGATGGGGTGTTTCATGATTAATGTGTACATTCATTGCTATGCATTGTGTAGTATGTTTCTTATCTTTACTGTACACGTGCTTGTTGCAATTCATGCTGTAGATAGTGTTCCACACTTTGGATGTGAAAGAAGGACTGATGGTGTGATTTATGATGTGTCTCTCTGACATGGTCAAGTAATGAGATGCCTGAAGAGACACACACAGATGACTTTGAAGCATTAATCATGTGTTTCATGCCCTTTCTGCAGGGGGATGAGCCTCCAGAGCACCTTTGCCAGCAGACATGGCCCATTGGACGACGGAATTCTGGACACGTTTGTTGGTGCCCACATGCACATGTGTGCACAAGCAGAGGCACAGGGATTGCAGACCTACATCCTGGAACTGCTGACGTGTTCCAAGGAACTCCAGGCAAGGTGAGCAGCACAGGGGGGCCACAAGACAGCAAAGCTTGCACCAGGCAAGTTGCACATGCAGGCTTAGTCACAGCACTGAGGGTGAGCTTGGACGAATATTGGTGTTGAAGCACACAATGCAGCTCAGATGTGTTGGTGGACTGATGGCTGTTGATTGTAAGGTTGTCTGGAACACCTGCAGGGGCAGTGGCACATACCCTCCAGTACACCAAGGTCCATCAAGGCACTTGTATCAACCATGTAGCCTTCCGAGACATGGAAAGGGGCAGCTCACAGGGACATACATTAAGGGGCATACTCGGGTGCAGTGCATTTAATTTCCATGTACATTATGATAAATGCACTGCCAACTTTGTTTCGGTCATGGTGGTACACAACTTGCTCTGAAGTCATGACTTGCTATATGGGTATGTCTGCTTACCCAGGGAACATTGCATGTTGTGTGAATTGTGACACATTGGTGTTCCATTTGCCACGCACCCACCGGCGGTTGACTTACTGCATTGACTGTGTATGACCCATCACAGGGGTAATGTTATATATGGGTACGAAGCATCTACACCAGATTGTCTGTTTGTAGAGTAGTTTGTTGTTATGGGGCATGTTTGGTGGTGTGTTTTTGTGTAATTGGCACGTACAGGTTGTTGACTGTGGCTCTCTTTGCAGCATTGCAGTGCTCCTGTAACTGGACCTGAGAGTGCGCAGGCAGGAGGCCAGCACTCAAAACCAGAGCTAAGTGTCTTGTTGTTTTTCTTTCAAACTGCTCTGCATAGGCTTGCTGGGGGGTGCACTGATGCATGGATGAATGTGTAATTCAATTTGGTATGTTTTATTCCCCCTAATCACCCGGAATCCTATGCAATTTTGAACCCTGTACCCTCAACCTGGTGTTCCTGCTTCCCGTACCTATCCAAGCAACGTTCCCTAACCCTCTTTCCCCGCTGGGGTTGCGGATGCCTGTGTAAGCCCCAAACTTGCAGGCGCCAAAACCCTAGAGGGTTTGGTTGGTTCGTGCCACTCCTAAGCCTGGACTACAGAAGGCTATGACAATGATGTCCAAGTTGGTTTGGATTGTGTATGTGTTCATGCAGGTGGTACATTTTCGTGCATTCCCTACTTTCATGTGTCATTCCTCCTCCCCTCTCCTGCCACTCATTCCAGTTATCCAGTGTGCCAACACCTGTCCCGACTGCATATCCCTGACCCTCCTTCCCCACCAGGGTCTCAGGGGCCTGTGTGAGTTTGACCTTGCAGGCACCCGGGACACGGTGGGGGTGGTTGTTTCGTGACACTCCCTCGCCTGTACACGGGACCTGTGACAGTACACATCCGTTCATGGTGCATCATTCTATGTTATGTACCACACATGGTTCACATCCTGTTGTGACATTCTTTTACTGTGCTACCTTGGTTGTTGCATCATTGTGGTAGTACTTGGCCTTTGTGAGGTACTGCTACGTCAAGTCATCTACTGGAGGGTGTTCTGGTTCGTTTTTATGCCTTGGATTTTGTGATTTTGGAAATGAGTGTGGATTCTGAGGGTGCAGGGACCTTTTTACACACAAGGTGGGAGATGGTGACGAAGGGGAAAGGTGATCCTGTGGCCAGGTGGAATTGAGGGTTGAAGGCTCCATGACCTAGGTGCAGTTGTTCAGTGGGTCATGGTCATTTGTGAGGGAGGGGGGAGGGTTGTTGTTGATAGTTGCCCTGCAGTGTGATGGGAACCCTGACATTGTAATGGTGGTATCCTATGTACATGTTGTGTTCTGCTGATCAATGCCTGTTTATGTGTTGTGTTTACCTTTCAGGTGCGAGGGGATAGTTGTGGTTTGACATGCTGGGGTGTACACATGGTGAATGTTCACATGTGATGTGTAGAGAACACTGATGGTCACTTGATTGCACATGCATATGTTGAGTGCATGTCCTTGCTGACCCACACACTTGCACTCTGATGCACTACATGTACTACCACCCTTGCATATCCACGTGTACACTGTTTGCCTTCTGGTGCCCACTGTGTCCCTGCAGCACATGTTCTGTGACCAATTATGGATCCTGTACATGCCTAATTTGCTTTTTGATGTGGTCTGTCACTTAGATGTGATGCTCAGGGTGTGCATCACACACAATGGCTGTTCACTGTGCTGTGCACTGAGCAGTGTGTTGCAGGAGTAGGACAAAGCACACAGAAGCTGCAGTGTTGATTTTGCAATGCACAATGTGCATGTAGACAGGCATTCATTGTTATGTTACGTCTTTGACTCTTGTAATGCATTTGGAAATGACTTATTTTGGGTGGGAGGTTGTTGGTCAATCATTTCATCTGATTCCAGGTCAGTCATCATTGTCTGATGCCACTGTAAATTTTGGACATGGCAATGTGTACCTTATTGTTACTGTGTTGGTGTATGGGTATTGCTTGCCATGTCATGTCGTGGTTTGGGAGGGTTTGAGTGACATAACAGTGATGGCCATGGCCTGTTTGGCAGGTGTGTGTGATTCACACCTTGCATGTCAGGGTCATCCGCTTCTCAAAGCAACTAGCTGGGGGTAGATCTCTCTGCGTGGCAGGGCCCCCCCTCTGGAACAGCCTTCCTGCCTCACTGGAACTTGAGGAGAACCATCTCCGGTTCGGGAAGCACCTCAAGACCTTCCTCTTTGCTTCTGCTTTCTCTCTGCCTCTCCCTTGCTAAATTCTTCACTGGAACTGCACTGGATCTGCAACTGGGCCACTCTCACCGACCTCGGTCCCTGGCCCAGCCACTGTCCACTTGCACTGCCTCCCTGGCAACCCCTGCACTGCGGTACTGTCTCTCTATCCCTACAGCCCCCCCTTCCCAGCACTTGTCTGCACTTACCTTTGCAGTTGCCACCAGCTGGCCTATGTATTTGTTTTTTGGTCTACTTACCCTGTACTGCACTCCCCCCTCCCCTTCCCCTTGCACTTTTCCCTTCCCCCTACCCCTGCACTTGCACAATCTAAATGACACCTGGCCTAGTAGTACCGTTGTCTGTCTTCCCTTGTTCCCCCCTCCCCGCCTGATCGCACATTGAAATACTTGTGTATAGGCCATATCATGTCACGTCATATGTGTGCCTTTTGGTCACACAGGATAGCTTGTGTTTAAGTAGCTAGGGATGCAGACAATGTGGCACTTCCATGGCAACTATCTCAGGGTGGTAGGGTTGTGACAGTTGACTGTCTCTTTGTCATCATCGATTGTCACCTGGTATGTGCCAGGCCTGTGTGCACTCCGCAGGGGTGGGAGTTTAGGTGAAAAATGTGGCCACAAGCTGGGTCCGGGCTTCCTCGCCATGTGCCCTGTCCCCTCCCATGGGCAGCGCCTGTGCCTGTGGTTGGGGATGTGGGGGCACCACCATGTCCACCGTGACGCCCTGCCGTGTTGCAACATTGTGCAGGACACATGCTGCCACAATGTTCCTGCACACTACTGGTGGTGCATAGAGTAGCTGCCCGCCAGAGCGGTCAGGGGAGCGGAAATGTGACTTGAGCACTCCGAATGTGCTCCACTATGGCCCTGGTTGCAATATGGGTGGCGTTGTAGCTTACCTGGCGTGGTGTGGTGGGGTTCCGGATTGGCGTCATCATGTGGTTGCTCAGAGGGTAGGCACTGTCCCCTGGGGAGGTGTAAATGGTTGTGATTATTGTGGTTTGTTTATTTGTGTGTGTGTGTGTGACAAGCATGCATGTGCAAGGGCATTTGTACTCACCTAGGAGCCATGTGTCGCCATGCTGCCCAGCTTCCAGGGCCCGGCTCAGGGCGGACATTCTTTATATGAAACTGTCATGGGTGGAGCCAGGGTAGTTTGCATAGACAGAGGTGATGATTCCCTTTGCATCGCATACCACCTGTACATTGATGGAATGCCAGTGCTTGCGGTTTCGGTAGATGTGCTCAGTGGCCCTAGGTGGAAGTAGGGCCACATGGGTGCAATCTATGGCACCGAGCACTTTGGGGAAGTGTGCCACCCTGAAAAAATCCAGGACAACGGCCTGCCTTTCTGCGGGTGTTCTGGGCATGTATATGTGCCTGCGGACTGAGGGGCGCGCTGTCATGATTGCCAGTACCTGGTGTAGGCAGCGTGACTGCGTGGCCTGTGAGACCCCCTCCACTATGGCAGTAGTCCGCTGAAATGACCCAGTGGCCAAAAAATGCAGGACATTGAGCACCTTCTCCAAGGGGCTCAATGCTTGGGAGCAAAGGGTGGGGGATGTAAGGTCATCTTCCCACTCCCTGACCAGGCCTAGGATGATGTGGGGTGGAAACCTATACCTGCCGTAGACCTGGTCGTCAGGCATCCCAAAAAGGCTTGTCCGTAGTGTGAAAATGCGTGCCCTGGCTATTCTCCTCCCCCTGCGGTGTCCCACGATCAGTGCTGCGACAAATGGGGCATTCATCGTAGCTGTATATACGTGTTTGTTGTTTGCGCACACTTTTATACTGTGCGCGGGGACGCTTCCGCCTGCCTTCGTGTGGCGGACGCGTTGACGCCTGTGTGCGTCTTTTGCCGTGCACAGGTTTCCCGTATTCGAATTCATGAATACGGGTTGTTCGCATGCGTGTGGGCGTTCCGTGTAGTTCCCTGCAGTACTTCCCCAGTTACGCCTTCTTTTTCATGCGTTATTCCCCATTCCGCGTGTTACGGCCACTGTTCCGCCTACTTTGGTTGTGTGCGCCGCGCTATGTGCGCTTTTGCTGTGCGCGTAGCGCACGCCGTGTATGCCTCCGTGCGCCATGGCTGGATTGGGCGCACGGACAGCGGGAAACACGCGCAGCATCTTCCTTGAATCGCACACGTGCGTGTGCGCTGCGTTTCTCGCACTTGCGCTACCTTGCGCATGCTTGCGCTGGGATTTTCGGCGCACGTTTGGTCCATGAATCGACCCCCAAGTGTCAGTATGAAGATAAAGAAGACTTAACTATACTACAATCAAAGCTAAACAATGAGCAACGTAGAATTTTTCAAGAAGTAACAAAAGAAATTGCACATGGTGTACAACATGAAAACAAAGAATGCACCTGTCAAAATTACAAACCTATACTATTATATGTCAGCGGTGAAGCTGGTTCTGGCAAAACATTCCTAATCAAAATCATCAGTAAGTTCCTTCAACAAATGACAAACAACAAACTGTCAGCTGTTGTCACTGCCCCCACAGGTTTAGCTGCCTACAACATAGGTGGTGTCACTTTACACCGATTACTACTCCTGCCAGTAGAACACCAAAACAAATTAGATTATTACAAACTTTCTGCAGAAACTGCAATGGAACTATGCAGAGTATTGAAACAAATGAAAATGCTACTAATAGATGAAGTGAGCATGGTGTCCAACCTAATATTGGGTTTGATTCACCTCAGATTACAAGAAGTACTCAAAACAAACTATGAAGAGCTCTTTGCAGGAAAACACATTATTGTTTTCGGAGATCTTCTTCAATTGACACCAGTAAAAGGTGAGCCTATTTTTAAAACATTAGGACACAAAATCTGCCATAAAACTGTTGGCAGCATAGGAAATGTCAACCTTTGGCAACATTTCCAATACAGAGAATTAACAGAAAACATGAGCCAATCTGCAGATCTCACTTATGCCAACATCTTAAAGGAGAGTTCCGGGACTTTTTTTTTATTGTCCCTACGGGTCGGCCATGTGTTTGTAAGCATAAATCGGTAGATCGTAGGAAACTTTCCTATGGACCTTACCCGACTTTTCGCCCCTTATCGCACTCGAAATCAGCCTCCATTTTGTGATAATCCTATCATTCCGCCGCATCGACCTGGCTCACCTGCCTTTGCGGCACTAAATCAAATCCCCCGCCCCTGAGCCTGACATCAGCAGACGCGTACTGCCCATTTCAAGCACGTCTCGTGTCAACAATCGCTGCGCCTCAGCTATTGACGTGTTGCCATGGAAATGGCAGGACGCCTCTTTCCCCAATAAGTATAAACAGACCGTTTCACAACATACAGCAGCAGATTTTCGATTCCATTCCTCTCTCTGTGTTACTTTGAGTATTCTGTGACTCGTTTCAGTGCTCTGGTCAGCTACCTTCGCCGCTTGTAGCCCGTGTGAACAGATACCAGTACCACCGCTATAAATTATTTTACTATCTTTACCGCACAATGGCCACAATAATGCCGTATATGTACGAGCCCGAGTACACCGAGGAAGAACTACTGGAAAGGCAAGCACGCGAAAACGATGGGGATTCGGACGGCAGTTGGGAGGACCAGTCAACGGATGAAGAGCCTGGACCATGTCGCATGGACGGCGTCTCCACCTGGTGCACGTGCAATCGGTGCGAGCTAATGCCAACTGAGGAGGAGAACTGCTGCTGCCGTGAAAATTCCGGGTGCTTGGCCTACATTTCGGAAAGCGAGCAAAGTCAGCAGGAAGGCGAGCAAAGTCCGCAATGCATCACCGAGCTGCCAGAGTTCAGGGAAGCCTGCCTCTCACGGACAGTGTTGAGGATGATGATGGTGCTTATGCACGAACTTCGTGGCACTGTTCGTCCGCGTAATCCGAGTAACGAGTAAGTATACTCTGTTTGTGATGTCAGTGATGCCACCACTATTTCATGGTCGTCTCCCACATATAAAATTACATTTACATATCATTGGAACGCATGTAAATTGGTTCCATATAGTGCATTTTCTAGATATAATTTTTTTCTAAGAAAAATGACATGTGTTACCTGAATCGACATTGATAAGAAAGTTTGGTCAGTTTAATACAGTTTGCATCTTTTTTTTTCACAGGTGGTACAGGCTGGTGGCCTATCGTTGCTTCACTTGGTGGCTTCACGGGAGGCTCGGACACCGCGTTCGGAGAGTAATACCTGCCTGTGCGGTACTTGCCATTAGACAACATTTCCCCAGTGACAGTGGACAATACCGCGGATTTTCCCTCGATGTGCTGCAACCTCAACTTTACAATGTGTAATGTTTATTATTTATGTTTAATTAAAATCTAAAATAAAGCCCAACATATATTTTAACAATGGTTGTTTTGATTTTTTAAATGAATCTAGTGTATATTCTCCTGGGAGGGTGAGGTATTTATAAACTCACCCCCCTGCCTTCCATGTAGTAGATCCTGCAGCCATCCTCTTACATTCAGTTAGATGGCCTCTCCTTGGTGAGGCCCTGCGGCAAACGGGTCTTGTCTGCACGACCACCGCCCCGATCCACCCCCCGCCCTATCAAAGGCAGTTCGCACCGGGGTACTTGAGCTGCTGGCAAGTGGAGCTGTCAGGGAGCGATAAAGGCCAAGAGGTGCCAAAGACCATGTACACTTCAAAGTGGTCTATAGAGCATGGGTTTGTTGTTCCCATGTCTACCTCCAGACCCCGTGTCTCCTGCCAAGCATCCCCCTCACGCTGGACGGCCCCCTGCAATCCACATAAGTGTGTCTCCATTCACGAGTCTTCCTGTGTCTTGTCTGCACGACCACCGCCCCGATCCACCCCCCGCCCTATCAAAGGCAGTTCGCACCGGGGTACTTGAGCTGCTGGCAAGTGGAGCTGTCAGGGAGCGATAAAGGCCAAGAGGTGCCAAAGACCATGTACACTTCAAAGTGGTCTATAGAGCATGGGTTTGTTGTTCCCATGTCTACCTCCAGACCCCGTGTCTCCTGCCAAGCATCCCCCTCACGCTGGACGGCCCCCTGCAATCCACATAAGTGTGTCTCCATTCACGAGTCTTCCTGTGTCTTGTCTGCACGACCACCGCCCCGATCCACCCCCCGCCCTATCAAAGGCAGTTCGCACCGGGGTACTTGAGCTGCTGGCAAGTGGAGCTGTCAGGGAGCGATAAAGGCCAAGAGGTGCCAAAGACCATGTACACTTCAAAGTGGTCTATAGAGCATGGGTTTGTTGTTCCCATGTCTACCTCCAGACCCCGTGTCTCCTGCCAAGCATCCCCCTCACGCTGGACGGCCCCCTGCAATCCACATAAGTGTGTCTCCATTCACGAGTCTTCCTGTGTCTTGTCTGCACGACCACCGCCCCGATCCACCCCCCGCCCTATCAAAGGCAGTTCGCACCGGGGTACTTGAGCTGCTGGCAAGTGGAGCTGTCAGGGAGCGATAAAGGCCAAGAGGTGCCAAAGACCATGTACACTTCAAAGTGGTCTATAGAGCATGGGTTTGTTGTTCCCATGTCTACCTCCAGACCCCGTGTCTCCTGCCAAGCATCCCCCTCACGCTGGACGGCCCCCTGCAATCCACATAATGCCACGACATATACACGTCATTCATTCACAAACACACCCCTGGTTCGAATTCTTTATAACCCACCTCATATTTCTAATGAGAACTTCTTTGCGCTTTGCTAGTCAACCCGTGAAGGTGCTGGTTATCTGCTCTTCGTCTCTGTGAACTTCCGTGACCACTTTGAGCAAACTCGTCAGTTTGCAACCTGTGAACTGCTCCCTGTTCTACGACAAGAAACTACTCTGATCCCTGCATCTAACTGTTTGTTCGTCAAGGTAAGTCCATGTACCATAATCATTTTGCGTCCAATTTTTTAATTTATATCTATTTGCTAGTAGTCATCAAATTGCATCCATGTTTTCTTTTCGTTCACGACAGTACATGCAAGGAACTAGTCACATGTTCTGAGTTTAGTCAAATTACTTTTTCTATTTTTTGAAAGTTATTGAAATACTTATCCGCATGTGAATAACGTGTATAGTTCCAAGAACCAAAACGGACCTTGCATTGAACCTTTTATGTGTCATTTACTGTTTTAACACATTGGTATTCATAGAGAATTGTTGATCTTTACTTTTCAGAACTTTCCATAATGCCTGCCTGTTCCATTGGCGGTTGCCCTTCGAAGACCCATAACAAATCTGAAGGTACTATAATGCATGTTTTCCCTAAGACAATAGATCAGATAAGAGGATGGGTCCGATATTGCGGATATCCAGCCTCTGAGCTAGAAAGTAGAGTCCTAGAAGTCTTTGCGGACAAGAGGGGTGATCGATACCGCATCTGCAGCAGGCACTTTAGCCCAGACATGTACTCCACATCATTGCTAATAAAGAAGAAAACACCGCGAGCGAGGCGAAAATTGCTCTCAACCGCTATTCCCACTCTATTCGTCCACATGCCTCCACTGGTGAGTCAAGTTTACGGATCTAGTTCTCGGCCTTGCGGTAGTGTGTAGCAGTAGCTAACAATAATTTCCCCATTTATGTATCCACTCAATATGAAGGCGGAAGATTCTCCATCCGTGTCGTTATTGCAGTCATCAGCCACTTCAAGCGCCTATCGGGTAATCTTACTTAGCTATTCTGACACTGACTTGTTTTAGGCATGTAAATCAATAGTTTTAATTGATCGTGTAATTATTTTACCTAATGGTACACCCTTGTACTCGTCCTCTAGTCTTTGTTTTCAGTTATAATTATTGTTATCCAAAATAATGCAAGTACTGTCTTTCAGGGAGATGCTGAGGAGTCCAACGCATTGACGACAACCGTAGATGTCACTCAGATGCTCGAGGTACGTTTCTTTCGTTTTTAGCCATTGATATGTCCTTCTGTCGTCGCCCTCCTATTTGTCTTCTTTTTTCAATATTGTGTTCATTACTAATGAAAGTCCTATGTTTCAGGGAGTCGATGGAGCATTAGTCCAAGTAGAAGGGGGAGCATGCAGTTACGGGTCGGCGCAACAGCTTGCAGAAGTGTGCACCGCAGTTACATCGTCCCTTGATGTTCTTATGCATTTCGAGGTATGGATACTGACAGTTCGATCAAGCGAAATCATATGACGTGATTACATCCGCTATACTTCCTTCTTTATTAACGCAAGTACTATGTTTCAGGGAGATGACGGAGCTTCTTCTACAAGAACATCACCCCTAGTAGTTGATGCAGATCTCTGGGTGGTGACACTTCCAACGATCGAGCAAATCGAATCATATTTACATATCCATTATTTATTTTAGACAACTGATCATTTGTGCAGGTCTATTTAGATGAGCCGTTGACGCCTGCTCAAAGTTTATGTTCTTTTTAACAAAATAGAAAAGCATACTAATGCAATTACTGTGTTTCAGGGAGTTGCTGAAGCGTCATCTTCAATAATATCATCAATGGAAGTCTATGCGGAGCCCGAGGTATGGATCTTGACAGTTCAATCTAACTAGATCAACAATGCGTGAACTATTGTCGTTTGAATGTTCTACACAATGCGTTCATTCGTGTTTTGCTATTGAGATGTACGTATGGGTATTGGTCCCCAAGTACATTTTGTGTTTTCAATATTATTATACATACTAATGAAAGTTCTATGTTTCAGGGAGTCGATGGAGCCTCAGTGAGTGATGGATGTGCTTATCATGAAAATATAGTCGTTGCAGCGCGAGAGGAAGTGGAGACATGCACACACGAGTCGGAGCAACAGCGTCCAGATGTTGAAGTTCGAGGCAAGAAAGTTTCAAAGAAAAGAAAGCAAAAGAAGGTTAGTGTCCTGTTCACTATATTATGTTGTCTTTCACTGTCAATAGTTCAATACTGTAAGTTGTGTTTAAACTGAACATCCCTTTTCTAATCTGTCCTCTAGTTGCGAGTGGGTGTAAGAACTAAATCTACACAGACAGTGAAGCGAACGAGAGATGTTGCTTGTCAAACCTTTTGGCAGGGACTTGAGACTGGAGATGCATCGTGCCAATGGGAAGAATATGAAGTGATTGACAACGGAGCTATACCACCACCAGCCATTGATAGTGAATGTCCTCCTGGTAGTTTGGATGCAGTCGGAGATCAATTCACAGAATCCACACCCGCAAAAAATAAGAGCGCGCGAAAGTTGAAGACATTGTTTTTTTCTCCCATCTCCGGACAAGGAACAGATGTTGCAATGGAAGAGAATGACGTGGACGACAATGAAACACCATCAATATCACTCAGCATAGCGGAAGACGATATCAGAGATTGTACCTTTCATGCGAGTGACATGTCCTCAACGTTACAGGCCGAACCAGCTGGGATGCAGAGTGAAAGTATAAGGAAAGAGGCCAAATTCATTGTATTCGATAGCTGTTTGATGGATATTATTATGATGATGAAATGTGGGCATTCGGTTGGTGGGGAAGTATGTGGGGAGCCATTGATTAATGTGACTCGTGCAATTCGAGGCACTAACCTTAAAATACATGCCACCTGTACACAATATCATCCGTTCGCATGGTCTGCACAACCCATGCTGGGGCAACTGCCAGCAGGCAATCTACTTTGTGCAGCGGCCGCACTTTTTAGTGGTTCAAGTTTTAAAAAGTTACAGTATTTCTTTCAGTTTGTGGGAATCCATTTCATTGCGAAAAGTCAGTTCTACAAATACCAAACCGATTATCTATTTCCAGCCATCAGCGAAGCTTGGAGAATGGAAAAAATGTCAATGGAAAGTACATTCGCGGGCAAACGCTTCAGGCTAGCCGGTGATGGACAGTGCGACAGCCCAGGATTTTCAGCCAAGTACTGCACCTACCACTTTCAGGACATGGAAAGTAAGAAAATTGTGAGTTCGGTGGTCGTGCAGGTGTCACAAAGTACATCCTCAGTGGCCATGGAGAAAGTTGGCTTTGTAGCATCATTGCAAGAACTACAATTGCGGGGAATGGTGATCGACCTGATAGCCACGGACAGACACGTTTCAATTGCCAAGACAATGAGAGAACAGTACAAAAATATAAATCACCAATTTGACGTTTGGCATCTTGCAAAATCAATCAATAAAAAATTGTCTGCTGCAGGTAAAAAAAAAGAATTGCAAGGTATTTCACAGTGGTCCAAGTCAATCAGCAACCATCTTTGGTGGAGCTCAAAAACATGTGAAGGGTCGTTGGAAATTCTACTGGAAAAATGGCGGTCAGTAATGTTGCACTGTAGCAACGTACATCGATGGTCGACAAATGAGCATTTCCACAAATGTGAACATGGCCATTTGTCCACAGAGGAGGCACGGAAGAAGAAGTGGTTGATTCCTTCATCACCCACTCACAAAGCCATTGAAAAGATTGTATTTGATAAAACTATAACAAAAGCTTTGAGGGGACTCACGGAATTCTGCCACACAGGAGATTTGGAGGTGTTCCACAATATGTGCCTCAAGTACAGGCCCAAAAGATTGCATTTTGGCATGGAAGGCATGATAAATCGGACTCTTTTAGCGGTCTTGGCACATAACCATAATGTTGGCCGTCAACAAAGTAGGACGACCGGAACTTTAGGGACGCTTCGCTACAATAAGGCCTTCACTAAAAGAAGTAAACAATGGGTGATCAAACCAGTGTTTGAGGATATGCAATATGAGTTTATTGAGAGACTTATCGTAGATGTCCTCGATAGGCACATACATGGAGTGGTGAACGAACCTATGCAGGGGACAACTGCATTGCCACCCAACATTGCCTCTGTTCCATGTCCACCTAAAGCAGAGCTCATTGAGAAATACACATCACGGTTTAAATGATTGTAATTTGATTGTCTGTTCTCTCGAGTCTCCTCATGTTGCAGGCCCATTGCAATTAAACCAAACAGTAATATAAATCATTTTTACAAAAATTATAGAATGTTTCCGTATTGCAAAAACATGGCCGACCCATAGGGACAATAAAAAAAAAGGCACGCAGACAAGATGTCCCTAAAACTAACTGCAGCTAACTAGAAATGTGTGCTCGCTCAAAGTGAAGGTCAGCTGCTTTGATGTTTTGCTCGGGTGGCGGAACGGCCCACGACCCAATATAAGGTTCTATTGTGATTTGACCTTGACAGGCCGGGACCATCCTGAAAGACTAAGAAAAGATAATGAATAAAATTTCAGAAACGAAACGATGAGCCACGTTCATTAGAAGAAGTAACGTCGGCAAAGAAGGAGTGGTGTTTCGGGTCTGCCCTACACAGAGACACAATGGAAAATGCAAATATAATGTAAGTAACTTTTGATGAGTTTATACCGCAATTTCATTACTATACAGTGGCTTTAAAGACGGGTTCAGTTGTACTTGTTCGTTCTATGTGGCATATTGTTTTCTACCGCGCACTATCTTGAGGAGAAACATCTGCTTTTACTGAAGCACCTCAAAACCTTCCTCTTTGCTTCTGCTTTCTCTCTCCCTCTCCCCTGCTACAACTGGTCCACTGTCTGCGACCTCAGTCCTGGGCCCTTCCACTCTCCACCTGCACTCCCCCCCCCCTCCATGCCTCGCCACGCCTTTAAACACTTGTGTACACCCAGTAGCGCTGTCCTCGCTATGAAATGAATAATTTTAATAAGGATCTGATGGTGAGACTAATTTCATTTTTTATGTTTTTAGGTACATCATTCACTACTGTCTGTGTCACGAGTACCAGACACCGGCGGACGGCTTCTACAGCCGCCAGTTGCTTCTCCGCGTGAACAACGTTACCACCCTGACCATTTTATGGGACGATCGCCAAGTACAAGTATGCCCTTACGCGGTACTAACGGTTAGATGCAACATACCTACCATTGTGGTGGCCTAGCGCCTCGTTGTTGGAACAGCCATGCGATTATCAGTGCGACAGAAGAGCTTATTTTTATCGTAAACCAACACCCTGTGTACTGCACACGAACATCGCTTCCCTCAAGACGAACTAATTTGGATCGAGAGCAAAGAAAAATGCAAATCGCTGAATATTCTCTAAACATTTGATGTCCAATAAACGTACTTTGCCAAATGTACAATCTTGCCGTTTGCTTTTAAACCACGGTTTCACATTCCGAATTGTGGTGCTGTATTGTGAGATGCTCTAAGACCCTGTGTACAGCAAAGGACCATCGCGTTCCTCAATACGAACTTTTTGGAACATGAGCAAATAAAAATGCAAATCGCTGAATATTCTCTAAACATTTGATGTCAAATAAATGTACTTTACCACATTTACAATCTTGCGGTTTGATTTCAAAGTACAGTTTCATATTCCGAATTGTGGTGCGCTGTATTGTGAGCTGATCTGTGTTGATTTCCGGGGTCTGTGTGGAGTCGCGTAGAAGACGCCTGGGCGCGTTTGCCTACGCAGCACAGTCACGTCACGGATAGAGGCGGGGAATATGAATGTTTTGATAAAGTCTGTTTCAGGGGCGGGGGATTTGATTTAGTGCCGCAAAGGCAGGTGAGCCAGGTCGATGCGGCGGAATGATAGGATTATCACAAAATGGAGGCTGATTTCGAGTGCGATAAGGGGCGAAAAGTCGGGTAAGGTCCATAGGAAAGTTTCCTACGATCTACCGATTTATGCTTACAAACACATGGCCGACCCGTAGGGACAATAAAAAAAAAGTCCCGGAACTCTCCTTTAAAAAGTATCAGAGTTTGTATACTTTTTAAAGAAGCAGAAGCAATATTGAAAACCCGGCACATTCATGCACTTTATGGTGATAATGCATGTGCTACAGATGTTATGGAACAACTAGCCCACAAAAATGTCAATTGTATGGCCTTAAAGCCAACTCTTGCAAGCTGTTTCAAATTCAATGAAATAATGTTAAGTAAAGAAATGCAACCAATAATGGAAATTAGCGCCACAGACAAACTAGATGTACATGGAATGACATTACCCATGTGTGACCAAGCCACAACAAGACTAAATCGTTTAGAAAAATCAATCTCAAACACAGCAGGCTTGGAAAAGATATTAATATTATCCTTAAATTGCAGAGTAATGCTGAAACTTAACCTTGACGTGGACCAAGGACTAGTTAATGGAGTACTGGGTACAGTTGTTGGCTTTCAAACATACCCATGTGTCAATATTCTCTTTGACAAACTTTCAGAAGTAAAAAGAATAGGATGCTCAACAGCGCGATTCCTTCTCTTCAAAGACATGTATGTACGCAGAGAACAATTTTCTCTAACTCTTGCATACGCAGTCACCATTCATAAATCACAAGGTCTTACCCTAGACAAAGCAATGATAGACATTGGTAACACAGTCTTTAAAGAAGGCATGAGCTACGTAGCACTATCACGCTTACGTACACTTGACGGTCTATTTCTAATCAACTTTGATGCAAGTAAAATAAACGCTGATATTCCTTGCATTTTAGAATACAATAGACTTCGTTCACTATACACTCCCCATCTAAACACATTTTCTGTTCCAAAAAAAGTAAAACATTATAAAAGAAAAATAAATCAAACAGAAAAGCAACAGGATGTCACTGCAAATCCTCCAAAGAGAGTAAAAGAAAGTAATACTTCATCAAGTGCCACAAGCAAAAAAGAATCAATTAGGGAAAGTAAACCAGGTACTTCTTCAAAGAAGGAAGACAAACTCCAAAAAAAGCAGTCAGATACAGAACTACCTGGTCCATTTAAACTCTCAAATATAGTTGGTGTAAGTTGCTACGCAAATGTAGCAATGAATATTCTATTTCAATTACCACCAATTGTTGAGAACATTTACTTACACAGTATAGACCCATTGTGTTTGCAAATGTTAGTGCTTCACAGAAACGCAGCAAACAATCATGACAACACATATAGGGGGTAATTCATAGAATTCAGCGCACAAGTGGCGCACGCGGCTGGCGCACAGTGTGCGCGTGCGAATCCCTGCGCCAGCCGCGTGCGCCAAAACCCATTTCCGCGCACAGCGTATTCATGGATTCCAGCCACCAAAACCAGCCGTGGCGCACAGTGGCGCAGCGACCTTGCAGCAGCGCCAGTTACGCCCCCAAGAACGCCTTCCGCGCAGGGAAAAGCCATCAAAATCCCCAATCCAGCGCAAAGGGCTGCGCTAACCCTGTACCAGCACGGCAAGCGGGCTACGTGTATTTCAGGGGTTCGCGTGAACTTTCTCACGCGATCGGGCCTGGGGGAGCGGGCTACGTGTATTCCAGGGGTTCGCGTGAACTTTCTCACGCGATCGTGCCTGGGGGAGCGGGCTACGTGTATTCCAGGGGTTCGCGTGAACTTTTTCACGCGATCGGGCCTGGGGGAGCGTGCTACGTGTATTTCAGGGGTTCGCGTGAACTTTCTCACGCGATCGGGCCTGGGGGAGCGGGCTACATGTATTTCAGGGGTTCGCGTGAACTTTTTCACGCGATCGGGCCTGGGGGAGAGGGCTACGTGTATTTCAGGGGTTCGCGTGAACTTTCTGACGCGATCGGGCCTGGGGGAGCGTGCTACGTGTATTTCAGGGGTTCGCGTGAACATTCTCACGCGATCGGGCCTGGGGGAGCGGGCTACGTGTATTTCAGGGGTTCGCGTGAAGTTCCACACGCGATTGGCCTGGCCGCGTGTATTTCAGGGTTGCGTGGGAAGTTCCACACGCGATTGTCCTGGGCGCGTGTATTACAGGGGTGCGCGGGAAGTTCCACACACGATTGTCCTGGGCGCGTGTATTTCAGGGGTGCGCGGGAATTTCCACACGCGATTGTCCTGGGCGCGTGTATTTCAGGGGTGCGCGGGAAGTTCCACATGCGATTGTCCTGGGCGCGTGTATTTCAGGGGTGCGCGGGAAGTTCCACACGTGATTGTCCTGGCCGCGTGTATTTCAGGGGTGCGCGGGAAGTTCCACACGCGATTGTCCTGGCCGCGTGTATTTCAGGGGTGCGTGGGAAGTTCCACACGCGATTGGCCTGGGCGCGTGTATTACAGGGGTGCACGGGAAGTTCCACACGCGATTGGGCTGCGTGCGGGTATTAGGGGTGCGCGCAAAGTTTCACACGCGATTGGGCTGCGTGCGGGTATTAGGGGTGCGCGCAAAGTTTCACACGCGATTGGGCTGCGTGCGGGTATTACAGGGGTGCGCACGAAGTTTTACACGCAATTTCAGCAGGGTACGTGTATTTCAGGGGTGCCGGGGAGTCCTACATGTGATTTGCCAGTGTGGGTCCTCCCAGGTGTTCCCTGTACACCCTCCACGGCCCCTGCAGGCAGCCCACACCACAGGGGACTACCCTGCATCCCTGGTCATGTCCCGCAGGCAGCCCACCCAACATGGGCATGCCCCCCAGCAAAGGCACATGTCTCCTTGCACCAATGATCATCAACTCATGTCCCCTTGCACCCCCACCCCCAGCATTGCGGGGCACCTGCCAGCAGGCCCCCACCCATGTCTCCCAGCACCCCCACCTCCCCAGTCACCAGGGGCAGCCTCCACCAGGCCCCCACCCATGTCTCCCAGCACCCCCACCCCCCCAGTCACCAGGGGCAGCCTCCACCAGGCCCCCACCCATGTCCCCCACCACCCCCACCCCCCAGCAGTGCAGGGGCACCCACCACCAGGCCCCCACCCATGTCTCCCAGCACCCCCACCCCCCCAGTCACCAGGGGCAGCCTCCACCAGGCCCCCACCCATGTCTCCCAGCACCCCCACCCCCCCCAGTCACCAGGGGCAGCCTCCACCAGGCCCCCACCCATGTCTCCCAGCACCCCCACCCCCCCAGTCACCAGGGGCAGCCTCCACCAGGCCCCCACCCATGTCTACCCCCACCCCCCAGTCACCAGGGGCAGCCTCCACCAGGCCCCCACCCATGTCCCCCACCACTCCCACCCCCCAGCACTGTGGGGCACCTGCCAGCAGGCCCCCACCCATGTCCAACTAATGTCCCCCACCACCCCCACCCCCCAGCACTGTGGGGCACCTGCCAGCAGGCCCCCACCCATGTCCAACTCATGTCTCCCAGCACCCCCACTCCCCAGCACTGTGGGGCACCTGCCAGCAGGCCCCCACCCATGTCCAACTCATGTCTCCCAGCACCCCCACCCCCCAGCACTGTGGGGCACCTGCCAGCAGGCCCCCACCCATGTCCCATCCATGCCCCCCTGCACCTGGGTCCCAACAATCCCCAATCATGTCCGTAATGGCCATCCTCCCCTGCCAAAAGGCCCAACCAACTATCACATCCACCCACATATCAAAGGCAATTACATGTTACACACCCAATGTAAATAATGCAAATGAACACATGTCTGTCACACACAATGGCTGCAAGTGAATGTTAAAACACCCAACATGACATGCATGAAAGTAATGAGATGATACGACACATTGAAGGATGAAAATGAAAATGTATTGAAAATCAACAAGAATGGAAATGAAATAAGAAAAACCACAAAGCAAAACAACAAAAAGAAGTTGAATATCCATGAAAAAAATCCAAAAAATCCAAAAATCCATAGAAGAACTATATACAAGACAATCCCGGGTCCATGAGCCCAACCAAATGAAACCTAACTATGTCAACTAACTAAAAACTGAACTATATACAAAAAAGTGGCGCATTGTCCAATCGCAACCAAATAAAAAAAAAAATAATTCAAAGGAAACCTACCACTAACTATATAACTATATACAATGGCAGCGGGCAAGTCCTGCGGCTCACTCTGTGATGTTGCCGGCCAGGGCATCATCGAACTCCATGTCGATGTCCTGGAGGCGGGACTCTGTCCTGGCCCCGAGGTCTCGCAGGGATAACCCCATGTTCACCTCAAACTCCCTGCGAGCTTCCTCGAGGCACTCAGCCCGCCTCAACGCCCGACGCATGGAGAACTCCGCCCTGACCATGGTGAGCCGCTCCTCTTCCGCCCGCTGCCGCTCCGCACCTATCCGCTGGACCAACTGCTCCCACACGGAAGACACTACCATCCTAGGGTTCTCCTGCCCTCCGGCCGATGCCTGCCCCTCTGATCTTGATGGCCCCGAGCCATGATGCCTCCCACGTCGAGCCTGCTGCTGCCTCCGACGCCACTGCCTCTGCCAGCACGACGGCATCCAGGCTGATGGAAACCACCGACGCCGTCGGGCACGTGCCCTGCCCGATGATGCCGTCACATCCTCCATCTGCTGGGGTCCAGTTGCTGTGTTGTCCACCCCTGCTGGACCTCTGACTCCCGACTATGGCAGGGATGGGATCCCCACCGAGCTGGCTGCATTGGTCAGGGAAGGTCCACAGGGGGCCCTGGTGGCATCTGGGCCGGAAGACGGCAAGGAGAACGACTGGCGTATAGTCTCCACAGAGGAGGAGAGGGCCGCCAGATTGGCCAACACATGCAGGAAACCCCCGAACATGGCCGATCCCAATTGGGCCACGTCGGCACGGTGCTCTTCGTGATGACGTGCGTGCTCCTCCTGGAAAGCACGCACGGCATCACGAATCACAGCCGTGCGCATCGCGACCCCAATCAGGACCTTCTCCACACGGCCAGGGGTCCCCTCGTCCGCAGGTGGAGGGGAGTCAGATGACATGGACATCCCCTCTACCTGCGGACGGGCCTGGGACGGGGCATCCCTGCTGGTGCAAGGTGGTGCACCCACAGGTTCAGGGACAGCGACATGCACAGGCCCCTCCACGGTGACCTGTGCTGTCTCCTGCCCCTGCCCCTGGACTGCACCACTTGCACCAGCAGGGATGCCCCCACCAGGCCCCATGTGCGCCTCAGTGGCGGCCTCCTCCTCCTCTGTGGAAACCACCAACCTGGATGGCTCCTCGCCGTCTACCGCCATAGCAGGCCCCTGTGGGGGCTCACCCACCCCTTCCGCTGCAGCCGTGGGGGCATCCCCGCCGCCTTGCTCCACAGCGCCGTCTCCGCCCTCTCCTTCACTAGCCGCTGCGTAGAGGGAGACATAGAACACAAGCATCATGGTACTGTACAATGGTCCCCTAGACAGGAAGCAATAGCAGATGAGTGCCACTGTCAAAGTACACTTCCATCATGTCACACCACAGCACATGTGTCAGTCCAGGCAAAACACACACAGTGACAGTCATGGTGCGTGCCATGGACATTTCAATGCATGTCCAATGGACTCTCGAATCATACAATGTAATGGGACTCACATGCATCATGGGTCATGCCTATCACATGCACACACTTCACCTCAGTCACATCCATCTGGCCCCGTACACCCCAATCACAGTGCATACAAGGATGACTAGGCTGCATCAGTGAATCTGTACATTGTCACAGACATGTGTCATGCATCCATGGCACTCACAAGTCACAGACACGCAGGTCAGGCACACAGACATGGATACCACATATGTATCTGGCATCAGCACCCATCCCTCGCCCCCACCCATGTCCAGGAACAGAGACTGCCATGCTCTCATGTGTGCAATCTGCGCAGGGCTCCCCATGTCGCATTCAAACACATGCAACAACCGTGCGGTTCACACATTACAGGTCGCACATGCATTCCCATGATGTCCCTGCACACATACATGCGTACATGGCCTATGTCACACATGCAGGCAAGTATCAGACAACCAGCACACTGCAACATGCCCTGTCTCACACAGCAATGCTTGGCCACTTACCGCTCAACTCCAGACGGGTCTCCCTCTCAAGGACCTGGGCGTGGAGCGCTGGGTGTGCGCGTTCCAGGACCCTCAACTGGATGGAACTCATGCGGCCCCGGCCCCCCTCCACGAGGCGCCGGGCCTTCATGAGGGTCCTGGACCTCAAGTCCTCCCAGCGCTTCTTGACCTTCTGGATGGTGCGGGTTGCCACCCCCTCCGCGTTGATGGCAACCACACAGTCGGCCCAGATCCTATCCCGTCCTTCCCTGTTGGCGCGGGACGATCCGAAGAGGGCATCATACTGCCCCAGGACTTGCTCCACCAGGACACCAACTTCGGTGGCAGTGAAGCTGGTGCCCCTCTGCCCCTCTGGCCGGGGGTTGCCACTGGGGTCAGATGTGGATGTGCCTGACATGGCAACCCCAGGGGCAGGAGTGGGTGGGCAACTGGGTCCTGGGGCTGGGCTGTGGAGCGATGTTATTCGAGTCGGGAGTCTTCTGTGCCAGCAGGGGTGGACACAGCAACTGGACCCCTGCAGATGGCTGATGTGCAGGCACCAAATGGCAGGGCACGGTGGCAGCAGGCAGGCAGGCAGGCAGGCAGGCAGCAGCAGATGGCACGTGGGGGGCAGTAATTCGGCCTTCTGGGCAGGAGCGTGGTCTTCCGTGTGTTTTCGCGTGGCCAGCTTGATACGGAGTGATTTGGCACGTGAAAATCCTGCACGTCAGCGTGAAAATCGAGGAAAGGCCCTTAGCGCGTAAGCGCGTCAGCACGCGTACGTGATTTCATTGGACCAAAGGCCCTTACAGCGTAAGCGCGTCTGTGACTTTTGCGCACGGGCGTTGCCCTGGCAGGGCTTGGAGATCCCGCGTGCCTTTATGTTCTGTACGAGCTTTTCGTGAGGTGCGTGTGTTTTCCATCCGTTGGGGTTCACACGCTATTACTTCACAGCGGGTGTTGGCTATGCGTTCTACTACATGCAAGGCAGACGGTGAGTGGTACCCCCCTCCCCCAGACCCGATCGCGTGAGAAACTTCACGCGAACCCCTGGAATACACGTAGCCCGCTCCCCCAGGCCCGATCGCGTGAGAAACTTCACGCGAACCCCTGGAATACACGTAGCCCGCTCCCCCAGGCCCGATCGCGTGAGAAAGTTCACGCGAACCCCTGAAATGCACGTAGCACGCTCCCCCAGGCCCGATCGCGTGAGAAACTTCACGCGAACCCCTGGAATACACGTAGCCCGCTCCCCCAGGCCAGATCGCGTGAGAAACTTCACGCGAACCCCTGAAATACACGTAGCCCGCTCCCCCAGGCCCGATCGCGTGAGAAACTTCACGCGAACCCCTGAAATGCACGTAGAACGCTCCCCCAGGCCCGATCGCGTGAGAAACTTCACGCGAACCCCTGGAAAACACGTAGCCCGCTCCCCCAGGCCCGATCGCGTGAGAAACTTCACGCGAACCCCTGAAATGCACGTAGAACGCTCCCCCAGGCCCGATCGCGTGAGAAACTTCACGCGAACCCCTGGAAAACACGTAGCCCGCTCCCCCAGGCCCGATCGTGTGAGAAACTTCACGCGAACCCCTGAAATACATGTAGCCCGCTCCCCCAGGCCCGATCGTGTGAGAAACTTCACGCGAACCCCTGAAATACACATAGCCCGCTCCCCCAGGCCCGATCGCGTGAGAAAGTTCACGCGAACCCCTGAAATGCACGTAGCACGCTCCCCCAGGCCCGATCGCGTGAGAAACTTCACGCGAACCCCTGAAATACACGTAGCCCGCTCCCCCAGGCCCGATCGCGTGAGAAACTTCACGCGAACCCCTGAAATACACGTAGCCCGCTCCCCCAGGCCCGATCGCGTGAGAAAGTTCACGCGAACCCCTGAAATGCACGTAGCACGCTCCCCCAGGCCCGATCGCGTGAGAAACTTCACGCGAACCCCTGAAATACACGTAGCCCGCTCCCCCAGGCCCGATCGCGTGAGAAACTTCACGCGAACCCCTGAAATACACGTAGCCCGCTCAATCGCGTGTGTAACTTCCCGCGCAACCCCGAAATACACGTGCCCCGCTCGCACAGGCACTATTGATGTATGTTGCCACTTTTGTAATGCGCAGGGACGCTACCGCCTGCCTTCGTGTGGCGGACGTGTTTGGGCTTGTGGGTGTCTTTCGCTGTGCGTGGCTTTGCCCTATTCGATTCCATGAATACGTGTGGTTCGGATGCGTGTGAGCGTTCCGTCTGCTTCCCTGCAGTACATCCCCAGTTACGCCCTTGTTTTCGCGAGTTGTTCCCCATTCCGCGCGTTACGCCCCGTGTTCCGCCCACTTTCTAGTGTATGCGCAGAGGTTGTGCGCTTTCACTGTGCGCGTCGCGCACGTCTTTCGGGATGTTGCAGTGACGTGTGCGCCATGCACGGGTTTAGCGCACATCCCGAGGAAGACACGCACAGGGACTTCCATGAATCGCACGCGTGCGCCTCTTTTTTTCCGCTTGCGCCTGCTTGCGCCTGCTTGCGCGTGGATTTTCGGCGCACGTTTGTTCCATGAATCGGCCCCCATAGTGTTTATGGAATAAGACAACAATTGGACTACTGTGCTGGAATGGTGAAATTCACTATAAACGCACAGGAAGATCCACAAGAATTTCTAATTTACTTACTATTAGAACTGGAAAACAAAAACATACCTATAAATGAAATCTTCCAGATTTCATACATGTGGAAACATACAAGCACTCTCTGCAACAATGTGACACAAGAACAAATCCCCAATGAACGCTTTGTGTATATATCAATACCTAATTGTGAATCCGTTCCATTTCAGCAACTTGTACAAAATGCAAACCATGGTAGATTATGTTCGACCTGCAATTCAGATAATCGCTCCACATTAGTAATACAAACACATAGTAAATACGTAATACTAATGCTTCTACGTTACAGTGCAGATGGTACCAAAAACAACTGCAAGCTGACTGGATTCACACATGGTCAAATATCACTTGGTAGGAAAACCTTCACAACAATAGGTATAATCTACCACGCAGGAGCCACAACCAAGTCAGGGCACTACACTGCATATATAAAACAGAAATGTGGATGGTTTGAATGTGATGATAGTACCATTACTCTAGAGCAGAGATTACCAGCAAATCTTACAAACGCTTATTTAATGTTCTTAAAACCAAAATTTGATAACTAAACTGTACTTAAACCTTAAGTACACTTGTAGTAAAAAATATAAACTGTCACAATATTACAAAAGCTATCTAACTGCCCAAAGATGCTACAACAACTAATCAGATAAATTAATACCACTCAAACAGAGAAAAAAACAGACAGTTAGAATAAGCCAATTGGTATCTAACTGTCCCAAAATTTAGAAATATCCAAACAGATAAATCAATACCACGAAATTATATAAAAAAATAAACAGTTAGAATACGCCTACTGGTATCTAACTGCTCCAAAATTTTACAATATCCAAACAAATACCTAATATCTTACTGCTCCCAAAAACTGGAACAATCCAATGTATAAAGCATTAGCCAGAAACAACAAGTAAACACTGAAAACAAACAAACAAATAAACTGTAGCATAACACAAAACATTTTTTTTTAATCCAACATGGATTTTTTTTCTCCCACAGACCCAATGATTTTAGCAACAAACACAGAAACTGAGCAAATTGCACAGTACTCTGGTTTGTCATCTACTAAATATGAGGGTCAAAAAAAAGAAGAAAATGTTGATTGTACAATGTAATAAGTCTTTATAAAATACGAATACTAACATGCTATTTTCTTTAATCACAGAAATGAACAAGAAAAACATGGACTCCAGTTACTAAACCAAATAGTAAGTATAACATGATAAATACAACCATCGCAGCATATCACACCCATACTGCCTTATAACAATGTTCCTTATAAATTTGTTTTTGACCCAAAGTTATAAGCCACTATGAGTGTGATATGCTGCGGTGCTTGTGGCCAGAGCATAGACTCTTGCGTGCATGGCATATGAGTGTGATATGCTGCGGTGGTTGTGGCCAGGGCATAGAGTCTTGGGTGCATGACCAGATGGCCATGCACCCAACATTCTATACCCTGGCCACAACCACCGCAGTATATCACACCCATAGATTCAAGCATTGCAACCATTTTAATGTCCGCGGACACAAGGAAGTTCCTAGAACACATTCAACTTGCCAGAGGACGATATGGACAGCGTCCTCAGGACACCCCCATTTTCTTTATGTACGGACATTTCAGGACACCGCGAGTGTTCTTAGAACACTTTCAGCTTGACAACCAACAATACAGACAACGTCTTCAGGATACCCCCTGCGAACATTCCAGGACCCCACGAGTCTTCTTAGAACACTTTCTACTTGACATCGAATCCATTCTGGTTATTTACGAACACTTCAGAACAGCCGTGTTGTCCGCAGACAAATCAAACACAACAAAAGCGTCTAGCACATAAAAAAAATACAACATTGCACCTATCTCATACTCCCCCACCCTCCCCAAACACTCTTACACACCAAAACACTCCACTAAATACAATTTTTAAACCAAGTTTCACCTCGCTGTCCGTGGTCGTCCGCGAATGCAAGAGGTCGGGCGCCACCAAAAATCTGACGCGCTCCACGCCCCACACCGTCTAACCAGTGAACACGGCGGATGTCCGCGGTCATCGTGCAAGCCGCTCGGCCAATCAGGGCACTGTCCATGGAGCGAACCGGGAAGTCCGTCCGCGAAGCGAACGGAGATATCACTAATTTTCTTGCCTTACATTTTGGTCATTTTAAAAAAACTACTGGACGGATTTACACCAAATTTGCAAAAGCATGCTTTCGGGACCAAGCCCCCGCTCCTGCCGCAAATTTGGTGTAAATCTGTCCAGCGGTTTGGGCTGTAGGCGTGCGCAAAGTTTTTCCATTATGTCTATGGGAAAAAACAAAAGTTTTGGGACCCCCCTATAACTTTGCCCCCCCTGGACCAAACCTCTCCAAACTTTGCAAAATAATTCAGAGTGGGCCATATACCTTTTTGCAAAGTTTGGTGAGGATTCGTCCAGAGGGAGCGAAGTTATAAGCCACCCAAACAATGTTCTTCCTATGGAAACACCAACGTAACCATAACTACATGGACACTACCGCGTCCATGTAATATATATATATATATATATATATATATATATATATTTCACAGCCACAGCAGTGTAGTTATGGTTAAGTTGCTATTCCCATAGGAAGAACACTTTCTGGGGGGTTTATAACTTTGCTCCCCATGGACAAATCCCCACCAAACTTTGCAAAATACTTATATGGCCCACTCTGAATTTATTTGCAAAGTTTGGTGAGGTTTGCTTCGGGGGGGTAAAGTCATAGGGGGGTCCATCCCAAAATCCTTTTTTTCCTATAGACTGAATGGGGAAACATTTTTGCTCACGCCTACAGCCCAAACCGCTGGACGGATTTTCATCAAATTTGCGGCAGGAGCAGCGGCTTGGTCCCGAAAGCATGATTTTGTAAATTTGGTGAAAATCTGTCCAGTTGTTTTTTTTATAAAAATGACCAAAAAATAGGTCCCAAAAAATTAGTGATGTCTATGTCTGCTCCGCAGCCACATTTTCAGTTTCGCTCCGTGGACAGTGTCCTGATTGGCTAATTGACTTGCGTCATGTCAGCGGACATGTGACGTGTTCGCTGATTGGATGGTGAAGAGCGTGAAGTGCGTCAGATTTTTGGAAGCGCCCACCATCTTGGATCCACAGCGCGGTGACAAATGGTGGAGAAATACAACTTTGGCAAATGTGTTGGTGTTTAAGAGCGTTTGGGGAGGGTAGGGGAGTAAGAGATGGGTCAAATGCTGTATTTATTTAAGTGGCAGGCAGCGCTGTTGTGTTCGTCATGTCCGCAGACAGCCGTGTTGTCCGGGATGTCCGTATCTGGGCAAACAGGGTGTCCTAAGGACTCTATTCCTATCCGTACTGTTTGCAGGCAAGTTGAAACTGTTCTAAGAATGGGCCTGGTGTCTGGGATGTCGGCACATGCCAAAATGGGGGTGTCCTAGGGACAGCATTCCTGTCCATAGTGTCCGCATGCAAGTTGAAACTGTTTTAAGAACATGCGCAGTGTCCGGGATGTCCGTAATTGGGCAAACGGGGTGTCCTAAGGACACTATTCCTGTCTGTACTGTCCGCAGGCAAGTTGAAACTGTTCTAAGAACGGGTCTGGGGTCTGGGATGTCTGCACATGCCAAAATGGGGGGGGGGTGTCCTGAGGACAGTATTCCTGTCCGTAGTGTCCACATGCAAGTTGAAACTGTTCTAAGAACATGCACGGTGTCTGGGATGTCTGTAATTGGGCAAATGGGGTGTCCTAAGAACACTATTCCTGTCGGTACTGTCCGCAGGCAAGTTGAAACTGTTCTAAGAATGGGTCTGGTGTCCGGGATGTCCACACATGCCAAAATTGGGGTGTCCTAAGGACAGTATTCCTGTCTGTAGCGTCCGCATGCAAGTTGAAACTGTTCTAAGAACATGCGCGGTGTCTGGGATGTCCGTAATTGGGCAAACGGTGGTGTCCTAAGGACACTGTTCCTGTCCGTACTGTTCGCAGGCAAGTTGAAACTGTTCTAAGAACGGGTCTGGTGTCCGGGATGTCCGCACATGCCAAAATGGGGGTGTTCTAAGGACAGTATTCCTGTCCGTAGTGTCCGCATGCAAGTTGAAAGTGTTCTAAGAACATCGGTGTCTGGGATGTCCGTAATTTGGCAAACGGAGGTGTCCTAAGGACACTGTTCCTGTCCGTACTGTTCGCAGGCAAGTTGAAACTGTTGTAAGAACGGGCCTGGTGTCCAGGATATCCGCACATGCCAAAATGGGGGTGTCCTAAGGACAGTATTCCTGTCCGTTATGTCCGCATGCAAGTTGAAACTGTTCTAAGAACATGCGCGGTGTCCGGGATGTCCGTAATTGGCCAAATGGGGGTGTACTAAGGACACTTTTCCTATTCGTACTGTTCGCTGGCAAGTTGAAACTGTTCTAAGAACGGGTCTGGTGTCCGGGATGTCCGCACATGCCAAAATGGGGGTGTTCTAAGGACAGTATTCCTGTCCGTAGTGTCCGCATGCAAGTTGAAACTGTTCTAAGAACATGTGCGGTGTCTGGGATGTCCGTAATTGGGCAAACGGTGGTGTCCTAAGGACACTGTTCCTGTCCGTACTGTTCGCAGGCAATTTGAAACTGTTCTAAGAACGGGTCTGGTGTCCGGGATGTCCGCACATGCCAAAATGGGGGTGTTCTAAGGACAGTATTCCTGTCCGTAGTGTCCGCATGCAAGTTGAAACTGTTCTAAGAACATGTGCAGTGTCCGGGATGTCCATAATTGGGCAAGCGGGGTGTCCTAAGGACACTATTCCTGTCCATACTGTCCGCAGGCAAGTTGAAACTGTTCTAAGAACGGGCCTGATGTCCGGGATGTCCGCACATGCCAAAATGGGGGTGTCCTAAGGACAGTATTCCTGTCCGTTATGTCCGCATGCAATTTGAAACTGTTCTAAGAACATGCGCGGTGTCCGGGATGTCCGTAATTGGCCAAATGGGGGTGTACTAAGGACACTTTTCCTATTCGTACTGTTCGCAGGCAAGTTGAAACTGTTCTAAGAACAGGTCTGGTGTCCGGGATGTCCGCCCATGCCAAAATGGGGGTGTCCTAGGGACAGTATTCATGTTCGTAGTGTCCGCATGCAAGTTGAAACTGTTCTAAGAACATGTGCAGTGTCCGGGATGTCCGTAATTGGGAAAACAGGGTGTCCTAAGGACACTATTCCTGTCCGTACTGTCCGCAGGCAAGTTGAAACTGTTCTAAGAATGGGTCTGGTGTCCGGGATGTCTGCACATGCCAAAATGGGGGTGTCCTAAGGACAGTATTCCTGTCCGTAGTGTCTGCATGCAAGTTGAAACTGTTCTAAGTACATGCGCGGTGTCTGGGATGTCTGTAATTGGGCAAACGGGGGTGTCCTAAGGTCACTGTTCCTGTCTGTACTGTTTGCAGGCAAGTTGAAACTGTTCTAAGAACGGGCCTGGTGTCCGGGATGTCCCCACATGCTAAAATGGGGGTGTCCTAAGGACAGTATTCCTGTCCGTAGTGTCTGCATGCAAGTTGAAACTGTTCTAAGAACATGTACAGTGTCTGGGATGGGATGTCTGTAATTGGGCAAACGGGGGTGTCCTAAGGACACTGTTCCTGTCCGTACTGTTCACAGGCAAGTTGAAACTCTTCTAAGAACAGGCCTGGTGTCCGGGATGTCCGCACTTACCGAAAATGGGGGTGTCCTAAGGACACTGTTCCTGTCAGTACTATACGCTAGCAAAATAAAACTGTTCTTAGAACACTTTGGGTGTCCGCGGACATAAAAAAATGCCCATGCTGCATGGTTAAAAAGTTTGATTCTATGGGTGTGATCTATGGGTGTGATATACTGCGGTGGTTGTGGTCAGGGCCTAAAGTCTTGGGTGCATGGCCAAAGGCGGTAGGCCGTAGGCCATGCACCCAAGACTCTAGGCCCTGGGAGCAGCGGCTTGGTCCCGAAAGCATGATTTTGTAAATTTGGTGAAAATCTGTCCAGTTGTTTTTTTATAAAAATGACCAAAAAATAGGTCCCAAAAAATTAGTGATGTCTATGTCCGCTCCGCAGCCACATTTTCAGTTTCGCTCCGTGGACAGTGTCCTGATTGGCTAATTGACTTGCGTCATGTCTGCGGACATGTGACGTGTTCGCTGATTGGATGGTGAAGAGCGTGAAGTGCGTCAGATTTTTGGAAGCGCCCACCATCTTGGATCCACAGCGCGGTGACAAATGGTGGAGAAATACAACTTTGGCAAATGTGTTGGTGTTTAAGAGCGTTTGGGGAGGGTAGGGGAGTAAGAGATGGGTCAAATGCTGTATTTATTTAAGTGGCAGGCAGCGCTGTTGTGTTCGTCATGTCCGCAGACAGCCGTGTTGTCCGGGATGTCCGTATCTGGGCAAACAGGGTGTCCTAAGGACTCTATTCCTATCCGTACTGTTTGCAGGCAAGTTGAAACTGTTCTAAGAATGGGCCTGGTGTCTGGGATGTCGGCACATGCCAAAATGGGGGTGTCCTAGGGACAGCATTCCTGTCCATAGTGTCCGCATGCAAGTTGAAACTGTTTTAAGAACATGCGCAGTGTCCGGGATGTCCGTAATTGGGCAAACGGGGTGTCCTAAGGACACTATTCCTGTCTGTACTGTCCGCAGGCAAGTTGAAACTGTTCTAAGAACGGGTCTGGGGTCTGGGATGTCTGCACATGCCAAAATGGGGGGGGGTGTCCTGAGGACAGTATTCCTGTCCGTAGTGTCCACATGCAAGTTGAAACTGTTCTAAGAACATGCGCGGTGTCTGGGATGTCCGTAATTGGGCAAACGGTGGTGTCCTAAGGACACTGTTCCTGTCCGTACTGTTCGCAGGCAAGTTGAAACTGTTCTAAGAACGGGTCTGGTGTCCGGGATGTCCGCACATGCCAAAATGGGGGTGTCCTAAGAACAGTATTCCTGTCCGTAGTGTCCGCATGCAAGTTGAAAGTGTTCTAAGAACATCGGTGTCTGGGATGTCCGTAATTTGGCAAACGGAGGTGTCCTAAGGACACTGTTCCTGTCCGTACTGTTCGCAGGCAAGTTGAAACTGTTCTAAGAACGGGTCTGGTGTCCGGGATGTCCGCACATGCCAAAATGGGGGTGTCCTAAGGACAGTATTCCTGTCCGTAGTGTCCACATGCAAGTTGAAACTGTTCTAAGAACATGCGCGGTGTCTGGGATGTCCGTAATTGGGCAAACGGTGGTGTCCTAAGGACACTGTTCCTGTCCGTACTGTTCTCAGGCAAGTTGAAACTGTTCTAAGAATGGGTCTGGTGTCCGGGATGTCCGCACATGCCAAAATGGGGGTGTCCTAAGGACAGTATTCCTGTCCGTAGTGTCCGCATGCAAGTTGAAAGTGTTCTAAGAACATCGGTGTCTGGGATGTCCGTAATTTGGCAAACGGAGGTGTCCTAAGGACACTGTTCCTGTCCGTACTGTTCGCAGGCAAGTTGAAACTGTTGTAAGAACGGGCCTGGTGTCCAGGATATCCGCACATGCCAAAATGGGGTGTCCTAGGGACAGTATTCCTGTCCATAGTGTCCGCATGCAAGTTGAAACTGTTCTATGAACATGTGCAGTGTCCGGGATGTCCGTATCTGGGCAAACAGGGTGTCCTAAGGACTCTATTCCTATCCGTACTGTTTGCAGGCAAGTTGAAACTGTTCTAAGAATGGGCCTGGTGTCTGGGATGTCGGCACATGCCAAAATGGGGGTGTCCTAGGGACAGCATTCCTGTCCATAGTGTCCGCATGCAAGTTGAAACTGTTTTAAGAACATGCGCAGTGTCCGGGATGTCCGTAATTGGGCAAACGGGGTGTCCTAAGGACACTATTCCTGTCTGTACTGTCCGCAGGCAAGTTGAAACTGTTCTAAGAACGGGTCTGGGGTCTGGGATGTCTGCACATGCCAAAATGGGGGGGGGTGTCCTGAGGACAGTATTCCTGTCCGTAGTGTCCACATGCAAGTTGAAACTGTTCTAAGAACATGCGCGGTGTCTGGGATGTCCGTAATTGGGCAAACGGTGGTGTCCTAAGGACACTGTTCCTGTCCGTACTGTTCGCAGGCAAGTTGAAACTGTTCTAAGAACGGGTCTGGTGTCCGGGATGTCCGCACATGCCAAAATGGGGGTGTCCTAAGGACAGTATTCCTGTCCGTAGTGTCCGCATGCAAGTTGAAAGTGTTCTAAGAACATCGGTGTCTGGGATGTCCGTAATTTGGCAAACGGAGGTGTCCTAAGGACACTGTTCCTGTCCGTACTGTTCGCAGGCAAGTTGAAACTGTTCTAAGAACGGGTCTGGTGTCCGGGATGTCCGCACATGCCAAAATGGGGGTGTCCTAAGGACAGTATTCCTGTCCGTAGTGTCCACATGCAAGTTGAAACTGTTCTAAGAACATGCGCGGTGTCTGGGATGTCCGTAATTGGGCAAACGGTGGTGTCCTAAGGACACTGTTCCTGTCCGTACTGTTCGCAGGCAAGTTGAAACTGTTCTAAGAACGGGTCTGGTGTCCGGGATGTCCGCACATGCCAAAATGGGGGTGTCCTAAGGACAGTATTCCTGTCCGTAGTGTCCGCATGCAAGTTGAAAGTGTTCTAAGAACATCGGTGTCTGGGATGTCCGTAATTTGGCAAACGGAGGTGTCCTAAGGACACTGTTCCTGTCCGTACTGTTCGCAGGCAAGTTGAAACTGTTGTAAGAACGGGCCTGGTGTCCAGGATATCCGCACATGCCAAAATGGGGTGTCCTAGGGACAGTATTCCTGTCCGTAGTGTCCGCATGCAAGTTGAAACTGTTCTATGAACATGTGCAGTGTCCGGGATGTCCGTAATTGGGCAAGCGGGGTGTCCCAAGGACACTATTCCTGTCCATACTGTCCGCAGGCAAGTTGAAACTGTTCTAAGAACGGGCCTGATGTCCGGGATGTCCGCACATGCCAAAATGGGGGTGTCCTAAGGACAGTATTCCTGTCCGTTATGTCCGCATGCAAGTTGAAACTGTTCTAAGAACATGCGCGGTGTCCGGGATGTCCGTGATTGGCCAAATGGGGGTGTACTAAGGACACTTTTCCTATTCGTACTGTTCGCAGGCAAGTTGAAACTGTTCTAAGAACGGGCTTGGTGTCCGGGATGTCCGCACATGCCAAAATGGCGGTGTCCTAGGGACAGTATTCCTGTCCGTAGTGTCCGCATGCAAGTTGAAACTGTTCTAGGAACATGCGCAGTGTCCAGGATGTCCGTAATTGGGCAAACGGGGGTGTCCTAAGGACACTGTTCCTGTCCATACTGTTCGCAGGCAAGTTGAAACTGTTCTAAGAACAGGTCTGGTGTCCGGGATGTCCGCCCATGCCAAAATGGGGGTGTCCTAGGGACAGTATTCATGTTCGTAGTGTCCGCATGCAAGTTGAAACTGTTCTAAGAACATGTGCAGTGTCCGGGATGTCCGTAATTGGGAAAACAGGGTGTCCTAAGGACACTATTCCTGTCCGTACTGTCCGCAGGCAAGTTGAAACTGTTCTAAGAATGGGTCTGGTGTCCGGGATGTCTGCACATGCTAAAATGGGGGTGTCCTAAGGACAGTATTCCTGTCCGTAGTGTCTGCATGCAAGTTGAAACTGTTCTAAGAACATGTACAGTGTCTGGGATGGGATGTCTGTAATTGGGGAAACGGGGGTGTCCTAAGGACACTGTTCCTGTCCGTACTGTTCACAGGCAAATTGAAACTCTTCTAAGAACAGGCCTGGTGTCCGGGATGTCCGCACTTACCGAAAATGGGGGTGTCCTAAGGACACTGTTCCTGTCCGTACTATACGCTAGCAAAATAAAACTGTTCTTAGAACACTTTGGGTGTCCGCGGACATAAAAAAATGCCCATGCTGCATGGTTAAAAAGTTTGATTCTATGGGTGTGATCTATGGGTGTGATATACTGCGGTGGTGGTGGTCAGGGCCTAAAGTCTTGGGTGCATGGCCAAAGGCGGTAGGCCGTAGGCCATGCACCCAAGACTCTAGGCCCTGGCCACAACCACCGCAGCATATCACACCCATAGATCACACCCATAGAATCAAATATGGATGAAATAATTGCAAATCTACAGTTTATGCCCTGTTTGATTTGTATAGTTTGTATGTAAAGTTTTGGCTACATCATGCCATCAAGATAGTTGAGATTGGTGACAAGCACTGCAGTATAACATATCCATGGAAGTAAACATTTTGCATTGCGGTGTATGGTTATATGTTTGCTTCAATGGTTGTGTTATGGAGCAGTATTTATGAGTTGTACTTACTATAATATACTTACTGCTTAGTTTGATAACTGGAGTACATATATTCTTTGGCAATTTCTGCGATAAAAGAAAAGATCATGTTAGCGTTGTTAGTTTGTAAGGATTTATAACATTGAATAATAGAAATGTTTTATTCATTTTGACCCTCATATTTAGTAGATTACAAACCAGTGTACTGTGCAATTTTCTCAGTTTCTGTGTTTGTTTTTAAATCATTCGGTCTGTGGGAAAAAAAATCCATGTTGGATTAAAAAAAAAAACTTTTTTTTTCCTTTTGGTATAGTACATTTATTTTTGTGTTTTCAGTGTTTACTTGTTGTTTCTGGATAATGTTGGCTTGTTGCAGATTGTTAGATACTTCTTGTCGAATTATCTGAATTGCAGGTAGTACATAATCTGCCATGGTTTGCATTTCGTACAAGTTGCTGAAATGGAACGTATTCACAGTTAGGTATGGATACATACACAAAACGTTCATTAGGGATTTTCTCATATTGCATATTGTTGCACAGAGTGCATGTATGTTTCCATATGTATGAAATCTGGAAGATTTCATTTATAGGTATGTTTTTGTTTTCCAGTACTTGTAGCAAGTACATTAGAAATTCTTGTGGATCTTCTTGTGAGTTTATAGTGAATTTCACCATTCCAGCACAGTAGTCCAATTCTTGCCTTATTCCATGAACACTGTAGGTGTTGTCAGGATTGTTGGGTGCATTTCTATGAAGGACTAACATTTGCAAACACAATTGGTCTGTACTGTGTAAGTAAATGTTGTCAATAATTGATGGCAATTGAAATAGAATATTGATTGCTACATTTACGCAGCAACTTACACCAGTTACATTTGAACATTTGAATGGACCAGATAGTTCTGTATCCAAGTCATTTTTCTGTGTGTTCTTCAAAGAAGAAGTACCTGAGTTACTTTGAGTAATAGATTATTCTTTGGCTGAACTAATTAATGAAGCATTGGTTTCTTTTACTCTCTTTGAAGGATTTGTAGTGACATCCTATTGCATTTCTGTTTGAAGTAGTTTTCTTTTACAACGTTTTGCTTTTTGTGGAACAGGATATGTTTTTAGATGGGGGTGTATAGTGAACGTAGTCTATTGTATACTAAAATGCAAGGAATATCAGCGTTTACTTTACTTGCATCAAAGCTGATTAGAAATAGACTGTCAAGTGTACGTAAGCGTGATAGTGCTACGTAGCTCATGCCTTCTTTGAAGACTGTGTTCCCAATATATATCAATGCTTTATATAAGGTTACACCTTGTGATTTGTGAATGGTGACTGCGTATGCTAGAGTTAGAGAAAATTGTTCTCTGCGTACATACATGTCTTTGAAAAGAAGGAATCGAGCTGTTGGGTGCACGATCCTTTTTCTTCTGAAAGTTTGTCAAGAGAATATAGTTGTTGTCACGTGGGTATGTTTGAAAGCCAACAACTGTACCCAGTGCTCCATTAACTAGTTTAGTATGCTCTATGTTACATGTATATAAAGTAGGGACATTATGTTTAAGTTGCGCTACTAAAAACCTATGAAATTCGATAAAAAACTTTGTTAAAGTGACGTTAGGGTTAAGTTGCGCTATTAAAAACCTACGAAATTCAGTAAAAAAACTTTGTAAAGGGGACGTTATGGTTCCAAGTAAAACCGAAAAACCCCTGAAATTCGCCAGTTATGGTAAGCTAAGCAACCATAACCCGCGCCGCCACCGTGCACTGCTAAGACTAACACCCAGGACATCAAAGATGACATCACAAATGTCATTTATGACATCACTGATGACATCACATGTCTGGCTCTGTCTTTTTTCCTTTACTGATATATCTAGGCCAGTAACAGTCAGGAACTAAAAATTTAAAAAGTACTATATTTGTATATTTATACTTCAAATATGTTCTTGCAGTAATAGAGTCCACTCACAGAATATGAAACATATACAAAGGGGAAAACACAGACTTGGAAGACAGCAATGCTTTCTATGTATGAAGATGATTAGTAAGGTTATCAACACTGTGTTATAGCTCTGTTGTTTTTTTTATTACTGTACTTTCCCTGGATATGCTCATATTTGTACACATTGCACGTACACGACTTTCCTTAGGGCCTAGTCACAATATGTGATAGTTATACATAGGGAAGTAGTAGCTTTGAAGCAGAGCAATCATTTCTGTGCATGAAAATAATCAGTTAGGTTACTTTACTTTCCATTTATATGCTCATATTTGTATGTGTTGTTGTCTGTGTTTTGTGTGCAGTAATTCAATAATGTACTAAGTGGGTTTTATTAGGTACTTATTAAATGTTTCACAGAATGCAAAACTCTAATAAGAAAGCATTTATAATTTTAGTATTTAACATGGCAAGATTATTAAAACTGCATCTCCATCTTGTCTGCTGCACACTATGCCTATGTTACTACATGTGTACTTTAGTATATTGGAAAAAACGTCATAATACAATACTATTTGGATTAATACATTGCTTAATGCACTAAGTACCTCATGATATTTATTCCAATGATCCTTGACACTTTTTTTATTAACATTACAATAAGAATCCCTTGTACAGACTTTTCATGAAAGGTAAATGCACATGGGATGTCATCAGTGATGTCATCAATGACATTTGTGATGTCATCTTTGATGTCCTGGGTGTTAGTCTAAGCAGTGCATGGTGGTGGCGCGAGTTATGGTTGCTTAGCTTACCATAACTGGCGAATTTCAGGGCTTTTTCAGTTTTACTTAGAACCATAACGCCCCTTTAACAAAGTTTTTTTACTGAATATATATATTACTTGAGAATTTGGAATTGGGAAACATGTCCATGACCTTCCCAAGTCCTTCTTTCATTGCAAATTGCAAAGAAATTCCAGACACATGTCCTAAACTGTTCCCTCCACAATGAATTACAATTATGTGTGGATGTTGCTCTGTCTTCAAAGTAGCACAGGGAGGTAGCAAGTCCAACCACTTCATTCCACGTACTCCATGCCAGTGCACTTCCACATGAGGGAATCCAAGATCTACAGCGACTCCAAAGCTTTCTGCATGCACCTTCAACCAATGTATCCACGAGTCTCCCAAAATTCAAACAATCTGTTTTCTGAAACACACAGCCATAGCTATCTGTTCCTCTCTCAGCAAAAAGAGTATCTGAGGAACTCTCTCCTGGCACATCACACCCACTAAACTTTACTGACCAATCCCTTTCTCTGCTCATTCTCATTTGTATGGCTCTCCAGCCCAAAAATCCCCGGATGTAACACCCGATGTCCGCGGACTACCGCCATGTCCGCGGACATATCGTAACATGGACAGTGCTTCAACCATTTCCTTTTCACTTTCTGTGACATTCCCTCATTGGATATAGTTAAGAAGTCACATGAACATCCACCAATCACATCCAAGACCTCTACATCTAACTGCATCATCATAGATCAGCACTTTAAATGTACTGTTAATATCTCTGAGTACAAGTGTCATATCATTGGAAAGCACCTTCTACCAGAAATACTGTACAAGTCTCCAAGATTTCTACTTGCAGGTGCATGCATATCCATATGCATGAACACAAACTACAGGTATGCATATTTTCTACATAGTACATGTACAATTTTTATACATTCATATCAACAGATTAATTGACTTTTAGCTTGTATAATCTATCAAATGAATTTACTGTCATTTTTTCCATCTCCTAAAATCAACTGTCACTTCCAAACCTATCTGCTATTTAATTTCTTTTCACACACATTTTCTTAAAGCATGTTGAACTAACATATTTAAAGTATAATATGAAGAGTTAACATACTCAAACAAAATTGCATGCACACAGAATGTTCACAAATCAAACAACAATACTTGTACAAAAACATAAACATTTATTTACTTATATTTATATACTGCGCAAGCCCATGGCATTGAGGCGCTGTTACTTACAAGAGCTTAGTTACAGAAATAGTGGTATTCAGTGGTACATTATGAATTCCACAAGGCATACAAATGATATTTTGGTTGGTACAGTTAGTCATTACAATACAGTTTATGCATTAAGAACATATGATATGTATTCAACTGGTGCGACGCATGTTATGTGAATAAGGTGGTTTTCATGATTTTGAGAAAGGTGCTGAGGGTCAATGTCAATTAAAACAATCAATGTCTAAATTAAAAACAATGCTATATACAAACAAAATTACTTATTTGTTTCCTTTACAATTGCAGTAAAGGCCATTCTCCTGAAAAGAAGCAGCCGAATTTGAAGTACAAAGAACAACTAAGATGAAACCTGCTCATTTTTAGAAAAAAAGTAAGTTGAATACCACCATATTATTTGTACTATTATTCAAACACACTGTAAGGTTAATGCAAGCTATTTCTGTGCCTAAAAATAGAGATTGTGCACCATTCTGTCTACAAATCCCCATTTCTTAAACAGAGATTTACAGGCAGAATGACGCACAATTTCTTATTTTTCGACACACAAATAACACCAACTCAACTCCTGGAATTTTGAATTATAGAACAAACAACTGTTTTAATTGTATACCATTAGATTTACTAATTCTACTTCTCCACACCAGCAGCTTACTTTCTACTATCATCTGAACCCCAGTTTAGTAGCACATAAATTCAAGAATAGCCACCCCAACTAGTTGTAGTTGCCCAATGCATAATCACACATCATTACATACATCTTTATCATCTTACTCACACACTCATGCACACAGCACACATAAATTAAGAACACCCCAACCCATACCTTCTTTATTTTTTTCAACAGACCCTAAAGAATGCCTACCAAAAATCATGTCCGTAGAAAGCAACGGAGAAGCACAGCAAATGAAAATAGAATTGTCCAAAACAAGCATCCATCTCTAGCAGAATTTGTAAAAAAAAGTTAAAACAAAACAGCTAATACAGTCATTTAGCGAAACAAAACAAGCTTCAAGTACAGAAACTTTGCCTCCTCCATCAAAATGTAAAACGAACCACAAAACAATTAATAAAAAATCAGCTACCACTACAGATAAAAATGCTCCTTAGAAGCGTTGATAGACAGTGCAATCCTTCTAAAAAAAACATATTTATTTTAGTGTTAAACAAAATGAAACCACTAACAAGACTAATGACTAAATTACAAAAAAGACTTCTCAATAAACGAAATGTCAACTAAAATAATTTCATAAGTATCTGTGGAGGTGAATGGAGTTACACTACGAGCACAGAACCAGACTTTAATGAAGAAGCATACAAAAAAAAGCAAACAAATACAATTGCCATACATAGCAGTGGATGAGGTTATAAAAAAGTTAATAATACCATCATGGAACAAGAAATACTACTTACAAAAATATCCCCAGAAAACCTAGAATTACCTCTCCATTCAACTGAATCAGAACGTCTAGTATACAAATGGCCATGCACGTCAATGTGTAACATTCCCAAAGAATCTTTCAAGTCTTTACGCCAATTCCTCAATCAATATGTGAAAGGCAAAGACAAAATCAAAATTAAACTACTGCAAAATATGGATACCTGTCCATTGCGCAAGTACACAGGACTACAAGGACATTCATTGGCCTGCATTGCAGGACCTACTTGCAAAACCACCTTCCATTATATCAAAATGATATCAACACATCATTCAACTATAAGAAATCTACTCTATAAACTGTACTATGCTTAAAGTCCTGCTTTAGCACTAGCCAATTTAAATAACATTCTTCTACATGGTAGAGCAAAAGACCTACTTGAAGAAATCGACTATATCCAGAAAAAATATTTTGGAAGTGAAAGCCACTTACAGAATGAAATAGCATTAAAGCAAATTGGCAACAATTTTATGCATGGCAACCTTCTACTACACACATACAAAAAAGAAATACTGAAATGTAAAAGTACATCTGCTGGAATACCAAACAAACCATGTGTATGTATGTTGCCGTAGAACTTTTTTTATAAAAGTAACACAAAAACTGTAGACCTAACATATAAAATACAAGACAATGAACATTCTAAATGGTTTGAATTAGCTCTCTACCTTATAGCAGAAAACAAATATGAAATAACTGACCCCTTAATACTTTGCAGTTACTGCACTACAAAAATTGGCAACAACCAAACTCCTTCACGTGCTATCACAAATAATTTGGAATTATTTCCACTACCAAAACGACTGAATTTATATGAGAGCAATAATACGCCTTCAACCAAAAACAGAACAGTGAATTAGTGAAAGGTATTCGGGGAAGAGTAGTGTATTTACCATTAGATCTAAAAGAAATTGTGCACACTCTAGGAGTGCAACGTCCAATGGAGCAATCTTTAATTATCTTAGTAAATGATGTACCTACAAAAGAAAAAAACAATTGGCAACAACTGGTAGATTTCTATAAAGTTAGACAAGCCTTGCAATATCTAAAAGACAATAATGAATACTACAAAGAAATTAATATTGAAGAAAACCTGAAGGACACCACTGAAATAATTCAAGAGACACAAGAAGCTGGTCAATTTGAGCTCCTAGATCCTGCTACAATACCCAATACTTTAGGCCATTATACAATTGACCGATTGCACTCTAATGACACCGTAGAAGATGCACTAGAAACATACCAAATGCATCAAACAAAAGGATCACCAATCAGCATATGGGAAAAAAGTATAGAAGCATGTGCTTTTCCTCTACTTTTTCCTACTGGCAAAGGAGGAAGGTACGATGATAGACCGATTCAAATAACAGCATCAGAATACCGCTCATTACGGATGTATTCTGAAGATCCCAGATTTAGACAAAATGTGGAATACATATTCCACCTACTCTTTGAAAGTGAACTAGCAACTTTATGTAACAGAGTTGCACACACATTAAAATCAGGATCCCACTTTCAAAATATGTCAGCTACACAATTATTACAAAAAGTGCAACAAAAAGATGAGGTTTTACAATCAAATATTACAAATCTATTAGCAAATATGTGTGGTACTAAAGAGTACTGGTTTCGACGTCATGGAGATATACGTTGTATGATAAGAAACCTTGGCCCACCCTCTTTGTTTGTTACATTAATTTGTGCAGAATATGCATGGGAAGATTTACATGATTTCCTACACATATCAAACAAAAACAAAACAAACATAGATATACTAACACCTGGAGAACTTTGTTCTCTAGATCCTGTTAATGTTTCGAGATATTTTCACCATCACTTCATTGCTATGCTACACTTTATTTGTAATAAAACTGCTCCTCCCCTCGGAGAAGTGCAACACTTCTTTTGGAGAAAAGAATACCAAGCCAAGGAGCACCACATATCCACATGCTTTTATGGATTAAAGATGCTCCTAAATTTGGTCAAGACAGTGACACAACTGTTTTACAGTTTATTGAAAAATATGCCACTTGTGAAATTCCATCAGAAGCAACAAATAGTGATCTTCATGCACACATTTTACAATTTCAAAGACACAAATGAGGCAAATATTGTCGTTGCAAATACAAAAACAAAGGGAAATACTACACCAAATGCTGCTATGGTTTCCCTATACCGGTTACAAAAACAGGTCAAGTGAACAACTTCATGTCTTCAGTTAGACATAGTGTTAAAGGTAAATCACCTAAAAATACATATTACATAAAAAGAACAGAAGAAGAAAAATATATCAATGATTACAATACAATCATTGCCCACTTATGGAATGCAAACATAGATGTGCACTACATTGCAGACAATTCCACTGCAGTTGCACGATATGTTACAGCATACTTAACCAAAGCAGAAAAAAGAGAGCTCTAAGACCTCTGGAATGACCTGTCATCAGACAAAACACTGTCTCAGAAATTATACAGCTTGGGCATAAAAATGCTCTCCCATATAGAATTTGGCTCCTATGAAGCAGCAGATCGTTTAACTGGTACTGCTTTGTATGGAAAATCTGAAAATATAGTATGGCTAGGTCTTTGTCTTGCTAAATCTAGAAAAAGAGTTCTAAAATCACACGAAGAAATAGAAAAAATAGCCAATCATGATCCCAACAGCCAAGACATTTTAACAAAAACAATTTGCTGGACACATACTACCCAAACAGAAGTACCACTTTGGAAACCATGTGTCTATACCACATAGCCCAAAACTTCACATACAAAAATAATATAAAACCTGATGAAAAAAAGGTAAATACAGAGTGATAAATTGTGAAGGCAGCTTAGTAAAACTCACGAAACCAAATTTAATTAATCATATCAAATTGTCATTAAAGACTCCTCAACATAAAGAACTATATTACATGTCCCTGCTACAAGACTTTAAAACATGCAGCAAAGAAGAAGAAATACTAGATAACTGTGACTCCTATGAAGATGCTTTCAAAGCAAAGGAAAGCACTATAACTGATGTAAACTTTACACAGTACAAAACAATGTTGCACAATGAACAGCAACACGAAGAAGACCTCCAGGCCCAACTAGATAAGGACACTCCTGACAGTATTCAACCTTCTGTAACAGGAAGCCAAGAACCACTGGGAGACCCACTAATAACAAATGAGGCAGAATTAGCTATGACAGAAGTAGATAACACCATGTGTCAGTATGAAGATAAAGAAGACTTAACTACACTACAATCAAAGCTAAACAATGAGCAACGTAGCATTTTTTAAGAAGTAACAAAAGAAATTGCACATGGTGTACAACATGAAAACAAAGAATGCACCTGCCAAAATTACAAACCTATACTACTGTACGTCAGTGGTGAAGCTGGATCTGGCAAAACATTCTTAATCAAAATCATCAGTAAATTCCTTCAACAATTGACAAACAACAAACGGTCAGCTGTTGTCACTGCCCGCACAGGTTTAGCTGCCTACAACATAGGCGGTGTCACTTTACACCGATTACTACTCCTGCCTTGCCAGTAGAACACCAATAGAAATTAGACTATCACAAACTTTCTACAGAAGCTGCAATGGAACTACGCAGAGTATTAAAACAAATGAAAATGCTACTAATAGATGAAGTAAGCATGGTCTCCAGCCTAATGTTGGCCTTGATTCACCTCAGATTACAAGAAGTACTCAAAACAAACTACGAAGAGCTCGTTCGAGGAAAACACATTATTGTTTTTGAAGATCTTCTTCAATTGACACCAGTGAAAGGTGAGCCTATTTTTAAAACCTTAGGAGACAAACTCTGCCGTAAATCTGTCAACCTTTGGCAACATTTCCAATGCAGAGAATTAACAGAAAACATGCGGCAATCTGCAGATCTCACTTATGCCAACATCTTAAAAAGTATTAGAGTTGGTATATTATCTCAAGAAGCACAAGCAATATTGAAAACCCGGCCCATTCATGCACTTTATGGCGATAATGAATGTGCTACGGATGTTATGGAACAATTAGCCCACAAAAAATGTCAATTGTATGGCCTTAATGCCAACTCTTGCAAGCTGTTTCAAATTCAATGAAACAATGTTAAAAAAATAAATGCAACCAATAATTGAAATGAGTGCCACAGACATGCTAGACATACATGGTATGAGACTACCCATGTGTGAACAAGCCACAACAAGACTTAATAGTTTAGAAAATTCAATCTCCAACACAGCTGGATTGGAAAAAATATTAAAATTATCCTTAAATTGCAGAGTAATGCTTAAACGTAACCTTGACATGGATCAAAGACTAGTTAATGGAGCACTGGGTACAGTTGTTGGCTTTCAAACATACCCACGTGACAACAACATTCAGTTTGTCAATATTCTCGTTGACAAATTTTCAGAAGCGAAAAGGATAGGACGCTCAACAGCTCAATTCCTTCTCTTCAAAGACATGTATGTACGAAGAGAACAATTTTCTCTAACTCTTGCATACGCAGTAACCATTCATAAATCACAAGGTCTTACCCTAGACAAAGCATTGATAGACATTGGTAACACAGTCTTTAAAGAAGGCATGAGCTACGTAGCACTATCACGCTTATGTACACTTGACGGTCTATTTCTAATCAACTTTGATGCAAGTAGAGTAAACGCTGATATTCCTTGCATTTCAGAATACAATAGACTTCGTTCACTATACACCCGCCATCTAAAAACATATCCTATTCCACAAAAAGTAAAATGTTCGAAAAGAAAACTAAATCAAACAGAAATGCAACAGGATGTCACTGCAAACCCTCCAAAGAGATTAAAAGAAACCAATACTTCATCAAGTACCACAATCAAAAAAGAACCCATTAGGGAAAGTAAACCAGGTACTTCTTCAAAGAAGGAAGACAAACTCCAAAAAAAGCTCTCAAATACAGAACTACCTGGTCCATTTAAACTTTAAAATGTAATTGGTGTAAGTTGGTATGCAAATGTAGCAATGGATATTCTTTTTCAATTACCACCAATAGTTGACAACATTTACTTACACAGTACAGACCAATTGTGTTTGCAAATGTTAGTACTTCATAGAAACGCAACAAACAATCCTGACAACACGTACAGTGTTTATGGAATAAGACAACAATTGGACTACTGTGCTGGAATGGTGAAATTCACTATAAACTCACAGGAAGATCCACACGAATTTCTAATGTACTTACTACAAGTACTGGAAAACAAAAACATACCTATAAATGAAATCTTCCAGATTTCATTCATGTGGAAACATACATGCACTCTGTGCAAAAATGTGACACAAGAACAAATCCCCAATGAGCGCTGTGTTTATGTATCAATACCTAATTGTGAATCCATTCCATTTCAGCAACTTGTACAAAATGCAAACCAGCTTCAGTAGAAAGTTTGTAATAGTATAATTTCTATTGGTGTTCTACTGGCGGGAGTAGTAATCGGTGTAAAGTGACACCGCCTATGTTGTAGGCAGCTAAACCTGTGCGGGCTATGTATATGTTTCATATGATGTGACTTGACCCTAAGTCTACAAATATAGCACCTTTTCAATTTTTACTTCCTGACTGTTACTGAAGAAAACTATGTGGCCTAGATATGTCAGTAAAGGGAAAAAAGGGAGAGCCAGACATGTGATGTCATCAGTGATGTCATCAATGACATTTGTGATGTCATCTTTGATGTCCTGGGTGTTAGTGTTAGCAGTGCACGGTGGCGCGAGTTATGGTTGCTTATCTTACCATAACTGCCGAATTTCAGCGGTTTTTCGGTTTTATTTTGAACCATAACGTCTCTTTAACAAAGTTTTTTTACTGAATTTCATAGGTTTTTAGTAGTGAAACTTAACCATAACGCGCCCTTTAACAAAGTTTTTTTACTGAATTTCATAGGTTTTTAGTAGTGAAACTTAACCATAACGTCCCTTTAACGAAGTTTTTTTACTGAATTTCATAGGTTTTTAGTAGCACAACTTAACCATAATATCCCTGACTTTAAATACATGTAACATAGAACATACTGAACCCCTAGCTAGTGATTTAGATGTCCACGGACTACCGCCATGTCTGCGGGCATATCGAAAATCTGAGCGTGGTGAATGTAAATTTAAATAGTGTTCCCCATTTCCCGTTTGAGCTTGGCTCTGAAAAGATCAGTTTTTTGTGGTTTTTTTGCAGATGCTTGACAGACACCTGTTATTTTGTATTTTTTTCTTCTTTTTTTCTTACTTTACTCCTAAAATCTTCACATAACCTTCTCCCAAGCAACCCTTACATTCCAAAACAGCATGGTATTTCCCATAAAAGATAAGGAAATGCCATCTTCTTTAAAATAAACAGCATTACTGGAATCAATATTCTCATTATTACAGAAGAACATACCAGCTCTAAGCATGAAGGCACACATGCCTCGGTTGATTACACACCTAGCATTGTTTTGCTGAGGACAAAAAACGGAACTACTGTCCTATATTGCCCTAGGTAGTAATCCAGAAAAAATTACTTTGGCATTTGGAAGGATGTTCATTACTGCTTGAACCAAGTGTTCCAAATCTGCCAACAAAGTAGGGGCACTGACATAACCCAAACGGAAAGCACCATAGTGCAAAACTACCACATGGGGACTGTTGATCCTGCCCATATCTTCACAAACTTGTACAATTCCCTGTACATTGCAATCAGGCACAGTGCTCCACATGACCTCCACTCCTTTAACATCAAAATTCTTTGCAACATGCCTGCATTGAGCATGCTGTTGAAAACCATGCACAAACATATCTCCGAGCACCAACACCCTGACTTTCTCCACTTCTGCCATCTTCACTTCACACAGTCTCTTTCAACACAAATCCACAACCTCAACATCTGACTGGCTGATCCCTACAGTCTTCTTTCCATGATGGATTTGCTGGAAAACCCTGGATGTAGCACGCCCTGTCCACGGACAGCCACGGTGTCCGCGGACCGCGTAACTCTTGGACAGCCTTTCTACCATTTCCACTTCACTCTCTGTGCCATTCCCTCATTGCATACAGCTAAGCTGTCACGCAATATGGAGAATGTCTTCAGAACACCCCCATTTTGTTTATTTTCGAACATTTCAGGACACCGCGAGTGTTCTTATAACACATGCAACTTGCCAGCGAACAATACGGACAACGTCCTCAGAACACCCCCATTTTCTTTATATACAAACATTTCAGGACACCGCGAGTGTTCTTCTGGCTCACTCTTTTTTCTTTTGCTGACATATCTAGGCCACATGGTTTTCTTCAGTAACAGTCAGAAAATAAAAATTGTATTTTATTTGGAGACGTATCCTACAAGTAGGTTCTTATAGTAATTCCCTTAGAGTCCAGTCAGATCATATGAAACATATACATAGGGGAAGACACAAGCTTTAAAGACAGCATTATTTTCAAGCAAATAAATGATGATTTCTCTGTTTCAAAGCTGCTATTTACCCTATGTATATGTATATTGGTATGTGCTCTTGTCTCTTTCTGTTTTCTCTATAGTAATGCAATTATGTAATACATGGGTTTTATTAGCTACTTATTACATATTTCACAGTACACAAAAATCTATTAAGAAAACAATTATCATTTCATTATTCAACATATTAACATTACGAATATTATACCTTCATCTTGTACGCTGCACACAATGCTATGTTTCTACATTAGTAGCTTAGTATACTAGATAGAACCCCATAATAGAATGCTATTTACATCAATGCATCGTTCAAAGCACTAATTATGGTATGATATTTATTGCAATGATCCTTGACACTTTTTTGCAACATTATAATAAGAATCCCTTGTACACATATTTCATGAAAAGTACATACACATGTGATGTCATCAGTGATGTCATCAATGACATTTGTGATGTCATCTTTGATGTCCTGGGTGTTAGTCTTAGCAGTGCGCGGTGGTGGCGCGAGTTATGGTTGCTTAGCTTACCATAACTGGCGAATTTCAGGGACCTTTCGCTTTTACTTGGAACCATAACGTCCCTTTAACAAAGTTTTTTTATTAGCACGCAAACAATATACAAAGATGGAGTGTAAAAAGCAATTTCTTAGAGATGGCTGAACACAGAATGTTGCAAACTAAGAATTTATGGTTGTTTACAGTGAAGGTCAGCTGCTTCCATTTTTTGCTCGCGTGCCGGAGAGGCCCACGACTCGCACTATAAGGTTCTATTGTTTTTTGACCTTGACAGACATGGATCGTGCTAAAAGACTTCTTTTGAAGGAGTGTTGCAAAAACGTAAGACACAATAAGCATGAAATTTCTGAAACGAAACCACTTTTATATATTTTATCACTATGAGAAAGATCGTTGGCACAGACAGAGTCGTATTTTGAAACTGCACTACACTTAGACAATGGAAAATGCCAATATAATGTAAGTAACCCTTTAGATTATTTTATACCGGAATATAATAACAATAGCGTGTCGTTAAAGCCCGGTTAAGTTGTACTTGTTTGTTCAATGTGGCATAGTGTTTTCTACCGCGCACTATCACCGCCGAATTGGTCCCCTGTCGCTTAGAGGGCTCTGAAAAAGGCAGAGGACAGAGGATGGGTTAATGGGAATAAGTTAACATACTCCGTTGCACTATCTTCGCTAGCACATAGTTTCACGCCCTAATAAATAAAATGAATATTTTTAATGAAGATCAGCTGGTGAGACTAATTTATGTTTTTTAAAACAGGTATGTCCTTCGGTACTGTCAATGCCACGATTTTCAGACCCAGGCCGACAGACTTTTTAACTGCCAGGTGCAGCTACTTCTAAACAACTTCATGACCCTCACCATTTTATGGGACAATCGCCAAGGACCAATATGCCCTTACGCGGTACTAGCGGCTAGAAGCAACATACCAACCATTATGGTGGTCTAATGCCTCGTTGTTGGAACAGCCTTCCGGTTATCAGTGCAATCATGGTGCTTCTTTTATCATAAACCAACACCCTGTGTACCGCAAAGGAACAGCGCGTGACTCAAGATGAACTTTTGCGGATCGATAGCAAAGACAAATGCAAATCGCTGAATATTCTCGAAACATTTGATGTCAAATAAAAGTACTTTACAAAATGTACAATCTCGCTGTTTGCTTTTAAATCACAGATTCATATTCCGAATTGTGGCACGCTGTGTTCTGAGATGATCTGTGTTGTTTTCCGGGTTCTGTGTAAAGTCGTGTAGGACTGGAGACGACTGGGCCTTACGCGGTACTAGCGGCTAGAAGCAACATACCAACCATTATGGTGGTCTAATGCCTCGTTGTTGGAACAGCCTTCCGATTATCAGTGCGACCATAGTTCTTCTTTTATCATAAACCAACACCCTGTGTACCGCAAAGGAACAGCGCGTGACTCAAGATGAACTTTTGCGGATCGACAGCAAAGACAAATGCAAATCGCTGAATATTCTCTAAACATTTGATGTCAAATAAAAGTACTTTACGAAATGTACAATCTTGCTGTTTGCTTTTAAATCACAGATTCATATTCCGAATTGTGGCACGCTGTGTTGTGAGATGATCTGTGTTGTTTTCCGGGTTCTGTGTAAAGTCGTGTAGGACTGGAGACGACTGGGCCTTACGCGGTACTAGCGGCTAGAAGCAACATACCAACCATTACGGTGGTCTAATGCCTCGTTGTTGGAACAGCCTTCCGATTATCAGTGCGACCATAGTGCTTCTTTTATCATAAACCAACACCCTGTGTACCGCAAAGGAACAGCGCGTGACTCAAGATGAACTTTTGCGGATCGACAGCAAAGACAAATGCAAATCGCTGAATATTCTCTAAACATTTGATGTCAAATAAAAGTACTTTAAGAAATGTACAATCTTGCTGTTTGCTTTTAAATCACAGTTTCATATTCCGAATTGTTGCGCGCTGTGTTGTGAGATGATCTGTGTTGTTTTCCGGGTTCTGTGTAAAGTCGTGTAGGACTGGAGACGACTGGGCGTGTTTGGCTACGCACCCTGTACCGTCACGGAGGGAAACAGGGAATATGAATGCTTTGATAATGTCAGGCTTAGGGGCGGGAGATATGATTTAGTGTCGCAAAAGCAGGTCAGCCAGGTCGATGGGGCAAGTGATAGGATTATCACATAATGTCGACGCACAGCAGCCTGATTTATCGTTTGTTTAGTGGACAAAAAGTCGGGTAAGGGCAATAGGAAATTGTAATGTCAACGGACATAAGGAGGGTTCTTAGAACACTTTCAACCTGACAATGAACAATACGAACAGCGTTCTCAGAACACCCCCATTTTGTTTAATTGCAAACATTACCTCCACGTCCACTCTTCCTTGTCCCAGTACTTACTTCATGAGGCCCCTGCCTCCGACACAGGACCTTCTTCTATTTCTTTAAATTCCTATAACTCCTCCCCAACATCCACATCACTCAGTTTCATATTACCAAGCCGGAGCATGGGACCTTCCCCGCAGGGAGGGTGAGGAGGGTTGTCAGTACTGTGACGAGGAAGAGTAGGACTAGGAGTAATGAAGATTACCGGTAAGTAATCAGGGCATTTCAGGACACCGCGAGTGTTCTTAGAACACATTCAACTTGCCAGAGTACAATACGGACAGCGACCTCAGGAAACCCCCATTTTGTTTATGTACGAACATTTAAGGACACCGCAAGTGTTCTTAGCTCAATTTTAGCTTGCTTGCGAACAAAACGGACACATACTCCATCCTCAAAACACCCCACCAATTAGTTTATATAGAACATTTCAGAACAGCCTTGTTGTCCGCAGACAAATCGAACACAACAAAAGTGTCTAGCATATAAAAAAAACAGAACATTGAACCTATCTCATACTCCCCCACCCTCCCCAAACACTCTTACACACAGACACACTCCATTAAATACAATTTTTAATCCAAGTTTCACTGCGCTGTCCGCGGTCGTCTGCGAATGCAAGATGGCGGGCGCCACAGAAAATCTGACGCGCTTCACGCACCACGCCGTCCAATCAGCGTACACGTTGCATGTCCGCGGACATCACGCAAGCCGCTCGGCCAATCAGGGCACTGTCCGTGGAGCGAACCAGGAAGTCCATCCGCGGAGCGAACAGAGATATCACAAATTTTTTTGCCTTACATTTTGGTAATTTTAAAAAAAACTACTGGACGTTTCTACACCAAATTTGCAAAAGCACGCTTTTGGGACCAAGCCCCCGCTCCTGCCGCAAATTTGGTGTAAATCCGTCCAGCGGATTGTGCTGTAGGCGTGCGCAAAGTTTTTTCCCATTATGTCTATGGGAAAAAACAAAAGTTTTGGGACCCCCCCTATAACTTTGCCCCCCCGGACCAAACCTCTCCAAACTTTGCAAAAGAATTCAGAGTGGGCCATATACTTTTTTTGCAAAGTTTGGTGAGGATTCGTCCAGGGGGTGCGAAGTTATAAGCCACCCAAAAAATGCTCTTCCTATGGAAACACCAACTTAACCATAACTACATGGATGCTACCGCGTCCATGTAATATATATATATATATTCAAAAAAGAAAACCAAATTCCCAGATCCGCAATGGAACCGGGAAAAGCAAGCCAGCGGAATGCACTCCCAAGAACAACAGAGAAAGCCAATAGTGACTCTCTGCACAGAGGCAAAACACAATCCAAAGTTTTACCAGACTGACAATGCTTTATTTCTTATGTCAGCATGGCAAGGAAAGAAACCAGAAAACAACGCGTTTCACGGTACACTGACCGCTTGATCACGTATACATATATATATATATATATATGTATATAAAGAAAAGAACAGACTGTCACACAGTCCAAGATGCAGCGGCACTCGGGCAAAAATAAATGACGAGTAATGTACAGATTGAGTACCAGGCGTACTTGCTGTACAAAAAGAGTCCTTTATTGGTGCAGAATTAATGAACAAGAGGGCAGCAGCAAAAGCAGGAAAGACAAACACTGCATTTCACCCTAAACAGGCTTTGTCGGGTTAGGTGCAGAAGATGGAGGACTGGTGCTTTATAGCAGATGTTTAGTCCTGCATCGCTATTGTTAGCAGGGACTTCTGGCATACTTAAACTGGGTAACAAGTTGTAACAATGCAGACCGCCATCTTGGAATGTCATCAGTTACGTGGATACATAGATATATACATTGGGCATAGTAGTCCGAGAATACATTAAAATATTTAGTGTATAATACATTAATATATCGTATGCAAATCGATTGAAGATAACAAATAAGTAAATACATAAATAGATCAATACTGCCGTGAATTCAAACAAGCCACAAAGAGTTGTCAACCCTAGTGGGTATAGGCCTGCTGTATTGTTTCAATGTTATTCCGCCAAGAAGGTATCGATGACAAGAAATGCCTTGACAATGTAATATTCTACTGACATTCATATCTATAAAGTGAAGTGTGCTGTATGCAAATTAACCAGGCGGCATGTACTGCATGATGGATGCATTTCATCCATGTAATGTTGACCAGCAAGTGCCTCACATTAGATAAGTGCCATGTGCTAAGTGCAAGTGCTAAGTGCAAAATGAATACGAGGGTGGGTATTTAGGTGAATATCCACTAGCAGCAGGATGGGTCCCCATACAATAAACAAATTATCGGAACACTGTGGAAAAAGTGACTGTACATATAAATATGAATGTAAAAATGCATAAATATCCATGTAAAAAGTATATTGTTAAAGGGACGTTATGGTTCCAAGTAAAACCGAAAAACCCCTGAAATTCGCTAGTTATGGTAAGCTAAGCAACCATAACTCGCACCACCACCATGCATTGGCAAGACTAACACCCAGGACATCAAAGATGACATCACAAATGTCATTGATGACATCATTGATGATGTCCTCAAGTAACCAAAATTGAGGTGTCCTAAGGACACTATACCTGTTTGTACTGTCCGCAATCAAGAGGAAACTGTTCTTAGAACAAACTCTGTGTCCGGAATGTCCGCAATTAACCAGAATGGAGGTGTCCTAAGGACACTATACCTGTTTGTACTGTCTGCAAGCAAAATGGAACTGTTCTTAGAACAAACTTGGTGTCCGGAATGTCCGGAATTAACCAAAATGGAGGTGTCCTAAGAAAACTATACCTGTCCGTAATGTCTGCAATCAAGATGGAACTGTTCTTAGAACACGCTCGATGTCCGGAATGTCTGCAATTAACGAAAATGGAGGTGTCCTAAGGACACTATACCTGTCCGTACTGTTTGTAATTAAAATGGGAGTGTCCGTACTGTCCGTAGAACAGCTACGCACATGCGCACCACCCCCATAGGTCCTACAAAAATTGCATGTGTCAGTAACTGTCCGTCGCACATGTGTCACACTTTTAATTAGTTTGAGGACCCGAACACAGTCTGTAGAACACACGTGTGCATGTGCACAACTGTTCCTGCACATTTGGTGTCCTGCGGACAGCCGTCCTATTCGCGAACGTGTCCGCGACGTCATCATGTGACCGCACCCAAGCTGAGCATGTGTCCTGATTTGCGGACACTGTCCGGGTCCCCGAACATTTTTAAAGTACTTTTTTGGACAATCCAAAGTATTTTACAGTAAAAGATCACCATTGCTGATATCCCAGACAATGTCCCTGGCGATCTACATACTTTTTGGAACTTTTTGAGCTTTTTTTTGGTGTTCAATCTGTCCACGGACAGCGGGGCTGTCTGCGGGGCGCGCACCTGCATGCCTATTAAAGGCAACACCCCAGACCTTATCCTCATTCTTTCTTTCTACTACTGCAGATTGACTTGCTTTTTTGGCTGTTGCTGCTTTGCTGCTTTTCCATCATCTAACCTGATGGCATCCATGCTTGAGACAGTCCTGTGGGACAGTGCATCCCTCCAACTGCTTCACAGGCCATTCATGATGCTGTTGACCCTTATCTTCCGAGGGTCACAATATTGTGTATGTACTGCGACGCAGTACTCTGCATAGGGGAGAACCTTTGGAGTGCTTTCGAGACTGCGGTCAGGGAGCATGAGAAAGTCTGCTACCTACCTAAATAAGGCCCACCCTACACCTTCCTCTCTCCACTTGCCCTTTCTTATCCCCTTGGTTGGTGTCCCTTCCTTACCCTCCTTTCCCCTCCTTTCCCTGTGTGTCGTGTTTAAAAAAAACAAAAAATATATAAAACAACAAAACCCCCCAAAAAAGGCTCTTTTCAGAGCTGCCTTTTACAGTTTAAAAATAGAAGTGACAAATAAATAGTGCTGGACCCTGTGCATTTTTTAGAAGTCCGCAGACAGTTTCCGGACATTTATTTTTTTCGGGTGCTGCCCTATCATAACCATTGTACTTTTCTATGGGAGGAAATGGTGGCTCTGAAAAGAGCCTTTTGGTGGTGTTTTTTTGTGCTTGAAAAACTTCAAATGGTCAACACCTACTGCAAAATGGATTGCTGTAATTCCAAAAAAGGTCGCAATGCATTTTGTACATTTTTCAGAAAAATCTGATTACCAGCATAAGTAAGATGGACTCCATCTCTGCGGAAAATATATGTGCTATGAAACATAATATTTTCATTGTGAAAAGAGGACATGCCAACATCTCTTAAAAAGGCAAAAACAGCCTTATTGACATTGCGCCTCGCTTTCTCCATTTGTGGACCAAACGAAGAAGAACGCAGCCACATTTGTCTCTGCGCAATACGAGAAAAAATTACTTGAGAATTTGGAAACATGTCCATGACCTTCCCAAGTCCTTCTTTCATTGCAAATTGCAAACAAATTCCAGACACATGTCCTAAACTGTTCCCTCCACAATTAATTATAATTATGCCTGGATGATGCTGTGTCTCCAAAGTAGCACAGAGAGGTACCAAGTCCAGCCACTTCATTCCACGCACTCCATGCCAGTGCACTTCCATATGAGGGAATCCAAGATCTGCAGCTACTCCACAGCGTTCTGCATGCACCTCCAACCAATGTATCCATGAGTCTCAAAAAATCCAGATAATCTGTTTTCTGAAACACATAGCCACATCTATCTGTTCTTCCCTCAGGAAAAAGACTTTCTGACAAACTCTCTCCTCAAACAACACAGCCAGTAAACTGTATTGACCAATCCCTTGCTCTACTCTTTCTCATTTACATGCCTTTCCACCCCAAAATCCCTGTGTGTAATACGCGGTGCCCGCGGACATATCGAAAATCTGAGCGTGATGAATGTAAATTTAAATAGTGTGCCCCATTTCCCCTTTGAGATTGGCTCTGAAAAGAGACTTTTCTTTTTTGGGAGTTTTTTGCAGATGCTTGACAGACATCTGTTATTTTGTATTGTTTTTCTTTTTTTTTCTTACTTTATTCCTAAAATCTTCACATAAGCTTCTCCAAAGCAACCCTTACATTCCAAAACAGCATGGCATTTCCCATAAAAGATAAGGAAATGCCATCTTCTTTAAAATAAACAGCATTACTGGAATCAATATTCTCATTATTACAGAAGAACATACCAGCTCTAAGCAGGAAGGCACACATGCCTCGGTTGATTACACACCTAGCATTGTTTTGCTGAGGACAAAAAACTGAACTATTGCCCCATATTGCCTTAAGGTAGTAATCCAGAAAAAATTACTTTGGCATTTGGAAGGATGTTGATTACTGCTTGAACCAAGTGTTCCAAATCTGCCAACAAAGTAGGGGCACTGACATAGCCCAAATGCAAAACACCACAGTGCAAAACTACCACATGGGGACTGTTCATCGTGCCCATATCTTCACAAACTTGTACAATTCCCTGTACATTGCAATCAGGCACAGTGCTCCACACCACCTCCATCATTTGACATCAAAATTGTTTGCCACCTTTCTGCATTGAGCATACTGCTGTAAACCACGCACAAACATATCTCCAACCAGCAACACCCTGACTTTCTCCACCTCTGCCATCTTCACTACACACAGCCTCTTTCTACACAAATCCACAACCTCAACACCTGATTGGCTAATCCCTACAGTCCCCTTTCCATGTTGGATTTGCTGGAAAACCCAGGATGTAGCACGCCCTGTCCGCGGACAGCCGCAGTGTCCACGGAGCGAGTAACTCTTAGACAGCCCTTCTACCATTTCCATTTCATTCTCTGTGCCATTCCCTCATTGGATACAGCTAAGCAGTCACACAACCATCCACCAATCACATCCAAGACCTCTACTTCTAACTCCATCATCATAGTTCAGCACTTCAAATGTACTGTTGATCACTCTGAGTACAAGTCTCATATCATTGGAAAGCACCTACTACAAAAACTACCGTACAAGTCTCCAAGATTTCTACTTGCAGCTGCATGCATATCCACATGCATGAATACAAACTTCAGGTATGCATATTTTATGCACAGTATATGTACAACTTGTATAAATGCATGTACACAGAGTAACTGCCACTTAATCTGTATAACATATAAAATGAATTTACTGTTATTTTCCCATCTGTTATAATCAACTGTCTCTTACAAACCTGTCTGCGATCTAAATTCCTTTTTTACACACACAGCTATCTAAAAAAGTATAATATTAAAAGATGGGAGAAATAACAGTATAATTGTAGAAAAACACTTAGTAGGGTATTATAAAATTACACACAACCAGGATAAGTTCATGCATCTTTATACACTCACACAGATAGACACTATCATTAAAAAGCTCCCAGCTGAAATAACACCACTGCCTGTACATCCTATCCTTCTGCTTTATTACCGTCTGCTTTATTACCCACACCTTCACAAATGCATACATTCCATGCTTTTCTATACAGTTTCTGCCATTTACCCTATAAAAATAGCAAAATAAGTATATGATTTCCTAACATCCAACAACACAGCCTTAAGAAACCAAGTGCGTTTCATACGCTTAGTATTATACTCGTTTGCAAAACATGTTGAACTAACAGATTGTAAGTAAAATATAAAGGCTGCACATAGTCAAAGGAAACTGCATGCACACACTATATTCAGTTATCAAACAACAATACTACTACAAAAACATGAAACTCAACGTCTAAATTAACAACAGTGCTATAAACACACAAAATTACTCACTTCTTTCTTTTACAATTGCAGTGAAGACCACTCTCCTGAAAAGCAGCAGCATCTGAAGTACAAACAACAACTCAGAAGAAACCTGCTCATTCCAAACAAAAAAATAAGTACAATACTACTATAATGTTCTAACTGTGACTCAAACACACTGTGGGGTTAATTCATGGAATTTGTGTGCCGAAAAACATTTTCTTAAACAGAGATTTGTGGGCAGATGGCACACAAATCCTTGTTTTTCAGCGCACAAATCCCATAAATCAGCCCCTAGAATGTTAGTATTGCAGAACTAATAACTGTTTTAATTCTATACCATTAGATTTAGTATTAGTGCTTCTCCTCACCACTAGCTTACTTGTATTGTCATCTGAACCCCAGCATAGTAACAAACAAATACAAGAATAGCTTTCCCAACTAGTTGTAGCTGCCCATTGCACAATCTCACACCTCCACATACATCCTTACCATCATACTCAGACACTCATGCACACAGCACACATACATTGCAGAACAGCCCAACCCATACCTTCTTTTTTTCCAACAGACCCCAACGAATGCCTACCAAAAAGCAAGTCTGTAGAAAGCAACGCAGAAGTAGAGCAAATGAAAATAAAAGTGTCCAAAATAAGCATCCATCCCTAGCAGAATGTGTACAAAAAGTTCAAACAAAAGATCTAATAGAATCATTAAGCGAAACAAAACAAGCTTCCAGTACAAAAACTTTGCCTCCTCTTTCAAAATGTAAAACGAAACAGAAAGTGATGAACAAGAATTCAGCTACCACTACTGCTAACACTGCTCCTGTAAATCTTGATGTAGTGGCAAGTAACCATACCAAAAAAAGTATTTTACATTATGGGGGTAATTCATAGAATTTTGCGCACAAGTGGCACACGCGGCTGGCGCACAGTGTGCGCGTGCGAATGTCTGCTCCAGCCGCGTGCGCTAAAATCAATTTCTGCGCAGAGCGTATTCATGGATTTTAGCCTCCAAAACCAGCCGTGACGCAGAGTGGCGCAGCGACCCTGCAGCAGTGCCAGTTACGCCCCCAAGAACGCCCTTGTGCAAGGAAAAGCCATCAAAATCCCCAATCCAGCGCAAAGGGCTGCACTAACCCTGGACCAGTTTACAGGGTTGCCAAACAGCAAACGCCAAGCGGGGAAAGTGTATTACTGGGGTTCGCGTGAAGTTTCACACGCGAAAGGGCCTGTGCGAGTGGGGTACGTGTATAATTGGGGTTTGCGTGAAGTTTCACATGCGATTGGAGCAGGGTACATGTATTACGGTGGTTCGCGGGAAGTCTCACATGCGATTGGATCCGGGTACGTGTATTTCGGGGGTGCGCGGGAAGTTTCACACATGAAAGGGCCTGTGCGAGTGGGGTATGTGTATAACTGGGGTTCGCGGGAAGTTTCACACGCGATAGGCCCTGTGCGAGCAGGATACGTGTATTTCTGGGGTTCGTGGGAAGTTTCACACGCGATAGGCCCTGTGCGAGCGGGGTACGTGTATTACTGGGGTTTGCGAGAAGTTTCACACGTGAAAGGGCCTGTGCGAGTGGGGTACGTGTATAACTGGGGTTCGCGGGAAGTCTCCCACGTGATTTCAGCAGGGTACGTGTATTTCAGGGAAGCGCGGGAAGTTTCACACGCGAAAGGGCCTGTGCGAGTGGGGTAAATGTATTACTGGGGTTCGCGGGAAGTCTCACACGCGATTTCAGCAGGGTACGTGTATTTCGGGGGTGCACAGGGAGTCCTACATGTGAATTGGCAGTGTGGGTCCTCCCAGATGTTCCCTGTACACCCTGCATGCCCCCTGCAGGCAGCCCACACCACAGGGGACTACCCTGCACCCCTGGTCATGTCCCGCAGGCAGCCCATCCACCATGGGCATGCCCCCTAGCCAAGCCACATGTCAGCTTGCACTATTGATCACCAACGCATGACCCCCTGCACCCCCACCCCCCAGCAGTGCAGGGCACCTGCCAGCAGGCCCCCACTCATGTCCCCTTGCACCCCCAACCCCCAGCAGTGCAGGGCACCTGCCAGCAGGCCCCCACACATGTCCCCCTGCACCCCCACCCCCCAGCAGTGCAGGGCACCTGCCAGCAGGCCCCCACTCATGTCCCCTTTCACCCCCACACCCCAGCAGTGCAGGGCACCTGCCAGCAGGCCCCCACTCATGTCCCACTCATGTCCCCCTGCACCCCCACCCCCCAGCAGTGCAGGGCACCTGCCAGCAGACCCCCACTCATGTCCCCCTGCAACCGCACCCCCCAGTAGTGCAGGGCACCTGCCAGCAGGCCCCCACTCATGTCCCCCTGCAACCCCACCCCCCAGGCAGTGCAGGGCACCTGCCAGCAGGCCCCCACTCATGTCCCCCTGCAGCCCCACCCCCGAGCAGTGCAGGGCACCTGCCAGCAGGCCCCCACTCATGTCCCCTTGCACCCCCACCCCCAAGCAGTGCAGGGCACCTGCCAGCAGGCCCCCACTCATGTCCCACTCATGTCCCCCTGCCCCCAGGTCATGATGATCCTCAATCATGGCCCTTATGGCCAGCCTCCCCAGCCCAAAGACCCAACCAAGTATTGCATCCACCCAAATAGAAAAGGCAATTACATGATACAACCCCAATGGCAAGTATGTAAATGAACACATGTCCGTCACACACACACAATGGGTGCAAGTGAATGCGAAAACCTATATCATGACATGCATGAAACCAATGAGATAATACCACACATCGAAGTATGAAGAAAAAAATGTATTAAACACAACATAAATGTAATCAAAATCCAACACACAACAATGGGAATAATAAAAGAAAAGCTGCATGTCCGTAAAAGAATAAAACACAAGAAATCATAATCCAAAGAAATCCAAAAGAAATGGTGTCCAAAGTCACAGTCCAACAAAGAAAATCGAAGGGAAAAAAGAAAGTGAAAACCATTACTCCATGGTGAAAATAAAAAAAAGAGAATAATCCAATGGTGAACTATGTACAGGTGAACAATCCAGGGTCCATGAGCCCAACTGATGAAATGAAACCTATCAAAAATACTACCTAATAAAAAACTATATACAAAAACGTGGTGCATTGTCCAACGCCAACCAAAATAAAGAAAAAACAAAAGGAAACCTAACACTATCTAACTATATACAATGGCGGCGGGCTAGTCCAACAGCTCACTCTGTGGTGTCCCGGGCCAGGGCATCATCGAACTCCATGTCTATTTGCCGGAGGCGGGCCTCTGTCCTGGCCCCGAGGTCTCGCAGGGAGGCACTCATGGCCTGTTCCAACTCCTTGCGAGTTGCCTCGAGACACTCTGCCAGCCTCAAAGCCTGATGCATGGAGAACTCAGCCCTGACCATGGTGAGCCGCGCCTCTTCCGCCCGCCGCCGCTCCGCACCTATCTGCTGGCCCAACCGGTGCCACACGGAAGACACTCCCATTCCTGGGTCCTCCTGCCCTCCGGCCGATGCCTGCCCCTCCGATGTTGATGGCCCCGAGCCATCATTGCTCCCACCTAGAACCTGCTCCTGCTGCTGCTGTCCATGTGCCATGTCTGATGGTGCCTGCACATCCTCCATCAGCTGGTCTCCAGTTGTGGTGTCCACCCCTGCTGGGCCGCCGACTCCCGACTGTGGCAGGGATGTGAGCTCCACCAAGCAGGCTGTGTTGGTCGGGCCAGGTCCACAGGGGGCCCTGGTAGAATCTGGGCCGGAAGATGGTGTGGAGAACGACTGGCGCATAGTCTCCACAGAGGAGGAGAGGTCTGCCAGAGTGCGCGACACATGTAGGAACCCACCAACCAGAGCCTCTCCCAGCAGTGCCACGTCACGATGCTGCTCTCCGTGATGGCGTACGTTCTCCGCCCAGGAAGAACGCACGTCATCATGAATGACACGCATGCGCAACGCAACACCATCCAGGACGGAGCCCATACGTTCGTGGGACCCCTCGTCCGCAGGTAGTGGAGAGGCAGATGAATGGCACTCTCCCCTACCTGCGGACGGGCCTGGGATGGGGCCTCCCTGCTGGTGCATGGTGGTGCAGTCACAGGGTCAGGGACAGCGACATGCACAGGCCCCTCCGCGGTGACCTGTGCTGCCTCCTGACCCTGGCCCTGGACTGCACCACTTGCACCAGTGATACTACCCCCACCAGGCCCCATGTGCAGCTCAGTAGCGGGCTCCTCCTCCTCTGTGGAGATCACCAACCTGGATGTCTTCAGCCGTTGTGGCAGACGCAGCACCAGCCCCCTCGCTCCCGGATGATGGTAATTCCTGGGAGGGTGGATGGGCCTTGCGTCACCGCCCAGTGGAGGCATCCCCGCCGCTTGGCTCCACAGCGCCGACTCCGCCCTCTTCTTCACTTAACGCTGCGTAGAGGGAGACATAGAACACAAGCATCAGGGTACAGTACAAAATACCCTAGACAGGAAGCAATAACACATGAGTGGCACTGTCAAATGCCACTTCCATCCTGTCATTCCACAACACATGGGTGAATGCACACAAGACACATGCAGAAACAGTCCTGGCGCCTGCAATCAACATCAACATCCATGTAGAAGGGTCCCTGTAAACCAAGATGTTGCCTTCAAAGTCACATGCATCCATGGCGTTTCAAAGTCACACACACACTTCTCAGGCACACACACACACATGTGCACCATACATGTACATGACATCAGCACCCATTCCTCACCCCCCCTTCATGTCCAGGAACAGAGACAGCCATGCTTTCATGTGTGCATTCCGCATAGAGCTCCCCATGTTGCATTAAAACACATGCACCAACCATGTGGTTCACACATAACTGGTCTCACATGCATGACCATGATGTCCCTGCACACACACATCCATACATGGCCTATGTCACACATACAGGCAAGCATCAGACTACCAGCACACTGCAACATGCCCTGTCTCACACAGCAATGCTTGGCCACTTACCGTTCAACTCCAGACAAGTCTGCTTCCGAAGGATCTGGGCGTGGAGCGCTGGGCCTATGCATTCCAGGACCCTCATCTGGATGTTATTCATGCGTGCCCGGCCCCCCTCTGCGAGGCGCCGGGCCTTGTGGAGGGTCCTGGACCTGAAGTCCTCCCAGCGCTTCTTGACGTGCTTGATGTCGCGGGTTGCCACCCCCTCCGCATTGATGGCAACCACTACGTCTTCCCAGATCCTCTCCCATCCTTCCTTGTTGGCGCATGATGTTCCGAAGAGGGCATCATAATACCCCAGGACATGCTCCACCAGGACACCAACTTCAGTGGCAGTGAAGCTGGTGGCCCTCTGCCTCTCTGGCTGGGGGTTGCCAGTGGTGCCAGATGGAGATGTGCCCGACATGGCAACCCCAGAGGCAGGAGTGGGTGGGCAACTGGGTCCTGGGGCTGGGCTGTGGAGCGATGGTATCCCAGTCGGGAGTCTTCTGTTCCAGCAGGGGTGGACACAGCAACTGGAACCCTGGCTGACGTGCAGGCACCAAATAGCAGGGCACGTGGGCAGCAGACAGTCAGGCAGCAGCAGATGGCAGATGGGAGCGTGCTCGGGGCTCTGGGGGGCAGGAAAATGGCCTTCAGGGCAGGAGTGTGGTCTTCCGTGTGTGTATGCGTGGCCAGCTTGATACAGAGTGATTTGGCATGTGAAAAAATTGCACGTCAGCGTATAATTCGAGGAAAGGCCCTTAGCGCGTAAGCGCATCAGCACACATACGTGATTTCATTGGACCAAAGGCCCTTAGCGCGTAAGCGCGTCTGTGACGCATCGCGCATGGGCGTTGCCCTTTCACGTGTACAACTCCACGCGAACCCCAGGAATACACGGACCCCACTCGCACAGGGCCCTTCGCGTGTAAAACTTCACGCGAACCCCAGGAATACACGTGCCCCACTCGCACAGGGCCCTTTCGCGTGTAAAACTTCACGCGAATCCCAGGATTACACGTACCCCACTCGCACAGGGCCCTTTCGCATGTAAAACTTCACGCGAACCCCAGGAATACACATACCCACTCGCACAGGGCCCTTTCACGTGTAAAACTTCACGCGAACCCCAGGAATACACGTACCCCACTCGCATAGGGCCCTTTCGCGTGTAAAACTTCATGCGAACCGCAGGAATACACGTACCCCACTTGCACAGGGCCCTTTCGCATGTAAAACTTCACACGAACCCCAGGAATACACGTACCCCACTCGCACAGGGCCCTTTCGCGTGTAAAACTTCACACGAACCCCATTAATATTGGTCCTGTGCGAGTGGGGTACGTGTATCCCTGGGGTGCACGGGAAGTTTCACACGTGAAAGGGCCTGTGCGAGTGGGGTACGTGTATAACTGGGGTTCGCGGGAAGTTTCACAAGCGATAGGCCCTGTGCGAGTGGGGTACGTGTATTACTGGGGTTCGCGTGAAGTTTTACATGCGAAAGGGCCCTGTGCGAGCGGGGTATGTGTATTTTGGGGGTGCAAGGGAAGTTTCACATGCGATTTTGCAGTCAGAATGGTGTACTGAATTTCGGGGGTGCGTGGGGAGTCCTACACTTGAATTGGCAGTGTGGGTCCTCCCAGGTGTTCCCTCTACACCCCCACGGCCCCTGCAGGCAGCCCACACCACAGGGGACTACCCTGCACCCCTAGTCATGTCCCGCAGGCAGCCCATCTACCATGGGCATGCCCATCTACCATGGGCATGCCCCCCAGCCAAGCCACATGTCAGCTTGCACTACTGATCACCCACTCATGTCCCTTTGCACCCCCAGAAGTGCAGGGCACATGCCAGTAGGCCCCCACTCATGTCCCTTTGCACCCCCACCCCCCAGCAGTCAGGGGAACCTGCCAGCAGGCCCCCACTCATGTCCCCCCTACACGAAATAAAGATGCACAGTCATGGCCCACTTCTACACCACAAAATACCACATCACACCACCCCATTCTTGAGACGCAATGATTTCCCAATCCACCCCACACTGACATGCCTATCTCAAGACACAAACCAAAACTCAACTATGTACATCAACACATGTCCATCACACACATACACTGGTTGGCATTGCCTGTGTAAACCCACAATTTCATATGCATCAACCCAATGAGCAAATCCCACACATGGAACTAAAATATGAAAATGTATTATGTAAATAAATAAATAAATAAATGAAATGAAAGCATACCAAAATATCAAACATGAAATGAAAAGCATGTAAAAAAGATGAAAGAAAGAAAATGATAAGCAATGCAAAAAAATTTGAAAGAAAAACAGTCCAAACTCTCCCTCCACCAACGCAAATCCAAAAAAAGGTTAAAAAAAAGATATCCATTGTTTCATGTTCATAATGATAAATAAAAATGCTAAATCAATCCATAGTCCAACTATTTACAATACATTGTCCTGAAAAAAAAAAACATTACTCCATGTCCATAATGAAAAAAAAAAATCCAAATGAATCCATGATGTAACTATATACAATCCATTGTCCAAAATAAAAATCCATTAATCCATGTGCAAAAATCCAAAAAATAAATCAATCCATTGTCCAACGATGTAAAGGGTCCATGAGCCCAACTAAACAAATGAAACCTACCTAAGAAACTACCTAAAAATATAACTATATACAAATGTGTGTGGCATTGTCCCTTGACCACAAATAAAAGGAAAACGAAAAGGAAACCTAACTCTAATAACTATTTACAATGGCAGGCTGCTAGTCCGACGGCTCACTTTTGGATGTCCCGGGCCAGGGCATCATCGAACTCCTGCTCAATGTCCTGGAGGCGGGCCTCTGTCCTGGCCCCGAGGGATCGCAGGGAGGCACTCATGGCCTGTTCCAACTCCCTGCGAGTTGCCTCGAGGCATTCTGCCCACCTCAGGGCCCTCCGCATGGAGTTCTCCACCCTGACCATCGTGAGCCGTGCCTCTTCTGCCCGCTGCCTCTCCGCATCTATGGCATGGCCTAACCGCTGCCACACGGAAGACATTTCCAGTCCTGGGTCCTCCTGCCCTCTGGCCGACGCCTGCCCCTCCGATGACGAAGGCCCCGAGCCATCATGGCTCCCACCTTGTTGCTGCTGCTGCTGTGCCTCTGCCTGTGCCCTGGCTTTTGCTGCCTGCACATCCTCCTCCGGCTGGGGTGCAGTTGTTGATGTGGCCACCCCTGCTGGACGTCCGTCTCCCAACTGTGGCAGGGATGTGTCCTCCACCAGCCTGGCCGCAGGGTCAGAGGCAGCTCCACAGGGTACCCAGGTGATACATGGGTGGGAAGATGGCATGGAGTACGACTGGCGCATAGGGGTTTCAGTTGAGGAGGGGGTCGGAACAAGGTCCAGCAAACGGAGGAATCCGGCCCTGGTGAGCTGTCCCAGTAGGTCAACGCGGTCAACGAGCCATTCAAGATGAAGTGCAATCTCCTCATGAAAAAACTGCAGGCCACCTCGCATGGCCCGTTGACGCAACGCCACCCCACCCAGGACAGGCTCAACCCGGTCCCGGATAGCCACGTCCACAGGGAGAGGAAGGCCAGTTGTTGTAAGCAGATCCCCTCCCTGAAAACGGGTCTGGACGTAGGCATCCCTGCTGGTGCGGGATGATGCAGTCAGAGGATTGGGGACACAGGATCGGGTACAGGATTACACACAGGCACCTCTGCAGTGGCCTGTGCTGTCTCCTGTCCCTGCCCCTGCACTGCACCACTAGCACCAGTGGAATCCCCACCTCCAGACCCCGTGTCTGTCCCTTGCACGGCCTCCTCCTCCACCAAATCCCCCACCAACCTGGATGACTCTGTGCCATCTTCCTCCGTCGGACCCTGTGGGGTCTCAGCTGCCCCTTCTGCTGCAGAGGAGTCCAACTCCAACCTCCGCCTCTTGGACCTTCCCTCGGCAGCTGCGGCCTGGGACGCGGCACCGGACTCCTCACTCCCCGCCAAGATGACAACCTGGGAGGGGAGCCGGGCCTTGCGTCTCGGCTGGCGGGATGATCCCTGCCGCTGTGCTCCACAGCACCCTCTCCGCCCTCTTCTTCAGTTGACGCTGCAGACAGGGAGAGATAAAACACAGGAATCAGGGCACTGTACAATGGTCTGATACACACATGGCAGTTGCACATGAGTGGCATTGTTTAACTACAGACACGGCATCACACTCCATGACACACATGTCATTTTAACTCACACACATGAACATTTCAACAGCAATATTGCACCAGGCAGCACCATCCATACACATACAACAGCATGAACAGCCAAAGGTGAGCCTGACATCACATGAAACACAAGGAGTGCACTAGACATGCACACACCTCACCACACTTACATGCATGTCTACATCTTCTCCAACTGTTGCAGTGATGAGATCGCCATACATGTCATATCTGCCATTCATCCTTCTACATATCAGTGTCACGTGCATCCATGTTGCATTACAGTTGCACACTTGTCAGATGCACATACATGCACATGTACACAGTGCAGATACATGCATTATGAACCACCATCCATGCCACAACCATGCCAATGTACATACACAGAAATTCAAACATGTGTGCTCCCACACCTGCATTTGCCCAGCATGCTTACCAACACATACACCATCAATGTGTCTCAGAACTGAGAGGACTCACATGTGGCAGGCTCACGCCCATGTTCATACACATCCCTACATGGCACTACATTAACACATGTGCAACCTGCACACTACTGGCACACCACAACACGCACAGCGTACTATCAACATGCATGTACACTTACCGCTCGACTCCAGACGGGTCTGCCTCTCAAGGATCCGGACGTAGAGCGCTGGGCATATGCGTTCCAGGACCCTCATTTGATGGTTCGACAGCTGGCCCCGGCGCCCCTTGGCATCCGCTGCCTTAGCGAGGCACCGGGCCTTGTTGAGGGTCCTGGACCTGAAGTCCTCCCAGTGCTTCTTGACATGATGTAAGTCGCGGACTGCCACCCCGTCCGCGTTGATGGCAGTCACGATGTCCATCCAGATCCTGGTCCGTCCTTCATTGTCGGCGCGCAAACTTCCAAAGAGGGCATCATACTGCCCCAGGACTTGCTCCACCAGGACACCAACTTCATTGGCAGTGAAGCTGGTGGCCCTCTGCCTCTCTGGCTGGGGGTTGCCAGTGCTGCCAGATGGTGTTGTGCTGGACATGGCAACCCCAGAGGCAGGAGTGGGTGGGCAACTGGGTCCTGGGGCTGGGCTGTGGAGCGATGGAATCCCAGTCGGGAGTCTTTGGTTCCAGCAGGGGTGGTCACAGCAACTACACCCCTGGCTGATGTGCAGGCAGCAAATGGCAGGGCACGTGGGCATCAGGCAGCAGCAGATGGCAGGTGGGAGCATTCTTGGGTCTCTGGGGGGCAGTAATTTTGCCTTCTGAGCAGGAGCGTGGTCTTCCGTGTGTTTTCGTGTGGGCAGCTTGATACGGAGTGATTTGGCACGTGAAAAAATTGCACGTCAGCCTGTAATTCGAGGAAAGGGCCTTAGCGCGGAAGCGCGTCAGCACACGCATGTGATTTCATTGGACCAAAGGCCCTTAGCGCGTAAGCGCATAAGTTACTTATTCGCGCGGGCGTTTCCCTCATAGCACGTGATGACAGGGGACACGTGGAAAAACTGCACGCCCGAGTGTCATCGCGTGTAATTGGAGGAAAGGGCCCGCGTACAGGCGTATCTGACGTGTATGTGTGGGCCGGTTTAAAAGCTACGTGTAGGACGCCATTTCCTTGTACGTGCTTTTCGTGGAGAGCGAGTGGGTGAAATCTGTACTTCTTGTCGGTTCACACGCGATTACTTCACAGCGTTTCTAGTTCGTACTCCCTGTTACCTCTGACAGCTCTTTCCTGATTTTTTGTTGGGCCTGTTTCCTCAAACAGAGTTCACTTCTCCTTTTGTCCTGTCTCCTCAGACAGCGTACGATTCTTCTTTTGGCGGGGGTGTTGCCAACCCGCACACACGCGTATTTTTCACATTCTTTTTCCAGGCAGACGGTGAGTTCCACACGTACTTAGCAACTGTGCTTGCCCCGTGTGTCGCGTTCCCCTTCAGAGGTCATTGTAGGCTGCGTGTATTACGCGTACACTTATGTTTGTGTTTCTGTGTGCCACAGCGTAGTGCAGGTTCATTTTTTCACGCACGTGGTCTACGAGGGGTTGCGTGCACATTTATTTTTGATTTTGGGCTGCCTGTGCGTTGTGTGACCCGTCATCTTCCCCCAGGGGTCACAGACAACCTTGTTAGAACACTAGGGTATGAATTCCATCTAGTATCCTACCCCTTTGACCCACAATTGCCCATGCCAATAGTTTACTGCAACTCCCATATGCACAACAACATCTGTGCCATGGTTGGGAGGCGACGAAGCGGTAAGGGAGGCAAAGGTGGCTGACCTTCAAAAGGTGGGCGTGGTGGGTGCGGTAGGGGACGTGGCCGGGATTTGCAGGGTGCCCCTATACCCCCATGTGTGGAGGATCAATCAGGGACACCCATCCCCCCCCATGGTTGAGGGAAACATGGCTGACACCATCCCAGCTCAGCCCCTGTTGGACCAGCCGATTGTGGCACCTGACCTGGCACAGGATGACTCCCAGGCTGACTTCCAGGTCAGCAAGTCTAGGCCACGTGTGGCGGTGCAAGTTGTTTTCACCAAGCCACATGGATCTGGGGCAGCTATGTCATCTGCTGCCCCAAGTATGCAGGGTGGGGAGGCTGCAGGGGCAGCTGCAGCTCCATCCGCCCCAGCTCTGACTCTCCCAGCCAGGACAGTGTCAGTCCAGGTCCATCAAACTGACATTCCCCCTGCCAACATTACCCTGCAAACAATGCCTGCATCAAGACCTATGGTCATTGTGCATTCCCACACTCCTACTACCCAGTCCACCGGTGATTCTGCCCCTACTGACCAGAGCGGCGTACGCCACTCTGGCTCCGCTCCACCTTTAAAGAAGAGGAAGAAGGGTGCTCTGGCACGACAGGCTGAGACCCCAGACACGGCTATACACTCCGGCATGTCAAGGAAGCCTTGCTTTAATGACGCGGAACTTGATACACTTGTGTCCTATGTGTTGGCACATAGCCGCAAAATGTTGGTGACTGCAGGGTGCAAGACCACACCTGGTCAACGTAGGGCACACTGGCAGACCATCGCGGACCGCATACGTGCCCTTGGATTTGTGAGGCGCACAGCTGATGATTGCTACAAGCGGTGGAATGACCTGAAACGCAGAGCAAAGAACAAGCTGGCCTCAAATCATGCCGCTACTCTGGTGACTGGCGGTGGGTCTCCACAAGAGGACAACAAACTCACTGAACATGAGTCTGTTGCTGGGGCCTTCGTCACGGAGGAACAGATCCAAGGTGTGGGAGAACTACCTGATTATGAGGCATTGTCCGGTGAGTGCCCATGCATGTGTGTGTAATGCATGTGTATGTTGTTTGGGTGACGGGTTCTAATTGAGTGCCAGGTGAGGGTGTGTGTGCCTGGGTGGTATGGGTCACCCATGTGCTTCATACAAAACATTCAGCAGCCTTGGATTTGGGTGTGACAGTATCCCTTCTGCCCACAGTAGTAATTTAGCGCAACATTACGGCAGTTGCCCTTGAAGTGGCATCTTGCAACAACATTGTTTGTATTTTTCCGTATTCGTTCAGGCTGATTGTTTCAATTCTCCCACTTTTGCTACGCATTCCTCAGCCCTATTGTCACATTTGTGACATGCTCCTGTCATTGATGAGCCCCACATTGGCCCACATATGTTACCTTGTTAGGTGAATGATTTGACCATTCAGGCTGATTGAGTATTGGCCTGATCACATACATTTTTGGGGCCTGTTTGAATGTGGAACATGATAGTTGTTTCCTGTTATGTTGAAGTGCACAACCATTGATGTGTACATCGGCCTGCAATCACTGTATTTTTGTACACTGGATGTCTTGCAGTGTGTGGCACATGCGTATTTTGTCACACTATGTAGCATTTTTCATCTCATCATGTCCATCTCACATTGATAGCTGACAGTACTCATTCACTGACATATGGATGTACTTGTGGAATGTACCATGGCTATGGTACATGCCATCTGTGTGATGGCATGTGTAATGTATGTGTATTGGACATGCCACTCACAGGCCAATGTGTGATGGCAGTGCTACCCAGCATGCAGCAAATGTGTTGCTCTTCCATCTTGGTGTCACCAGTGTCGGCCTTTTGCCTCCCCTTCCAACTCAGTGACAGTGCATGCATGGGAGGGTTATAGTCATGTGGGACATGTGTAAATCATGTACTGGTTCTGTAGCCTGTCAGGCCTATTTGTGTGCTATGGTGCTCATGCATGTTTCCATTTTTTGTCTTTCATGTTTTTGCAGGGGATGATGCACTTGATGCTGTTGAGGTTGAGGAGATGCTGCAGACCCAGGAGCAATCTCAGGCACGACCGGGCACCAGTGGGGGACGTGGTGTGATGGTGGGTGAGAACCCAATCCTGCTGCAGACCATTCTGTCCAGGGGTGTCTCTGGGTGCACCTCCCCAGACCTCTATTCAGGTGATGATTCGGATGATGAGACCTATGTGCCGTCGCAGGTAAGTGTTTCTGGCAGGGATTCTGTTCTGTCCAACCCACCTGCACCAGGGGTAGAACCCTCTATGGGGATGTCAGTGTTGGTAAGTCCGCCTTTGGCGGTTACGGATGCAGGGTCACACTCCACAACATCTGATCCTGTTCTTGGGCCAGCAGATCAGAGGGGGAATGCAGTCCTGCAGTCTCAGGCAGTGCCGGCACAGCAAGGCGCAGATAGCCTTGCCCCAAACAGGTGTGGTGCCCACCGACGCGGTGGCCGTACGCCACCAGGCAATACCGTATGGGAACAATCCATGTACGGTATGGCAAGCCAACAGGCAGCATCAGTTAAGATGATGGCTCAAGCAATGGAGACGGTGGCCACTTCCATTGTCCCCCCTGAAAGGCAGATGGAGCAGCTACAGCAGGCAACAGACTCCATTTGCCAATCACACAGGGAGGGCATTTTGGCGTCCAATAGGGACAGACGCCCACTGGAGACTCTATGCCAATCGATATCAATAGAGTCCCAGGGCCACAGGGAAGCCCTGAGGGTAGAACTCCATCACCTCAGGGAGACTCTTGTTGACCTTGAGGCTTCCACTAACTTGAGGACAGAACAGCAGCTGGAGCGGCTCACACGTTCACTCTCAGCTGAGATGCATGCAACTCGGGAGGAGATCCGGGCATTACGTCAGGTGGTGCATGGGGATCTCCGCACTATAATCCTCCAGAACGAGACCTTCCACACCCGCATGCTTGCTGCCATGGAGGACCATCCCAGGGCTTTGCGTGGGCTGCCACCCATAGCACCACCACCTCCTGATGCAGCATCAGAGGGTGATGAGAGCGACAGCAGCAGTTCTCCCCCATTGGCATAGCCGTGCAGGCCATTAGACCATGGAGGTGTTTTTTTCCCAACATCCACACAGGTGGATGTTGGTGCGCACCCTGTCCTGGGACCTACTGGGTGTCCTCCCCCCTCACCCCCACATGGCCATTTTTTATTTTTGTATTTTCTTTTAAATTTTCTTTTTTTTATTACAGTGTGTTGCCTTGTGTGGCGGGTATCCACTGTATTTTGGCTGGGCACATGCAGGCTTGTCCTGAGTTTGGGTTAGATGCTTGGGTTTGTGAGACACACACCCCTCCTGCTTCCCCTTTCCATGGGCTTGCAAAGGGTGTGCCCAAGTGACAGTGACTTACACAGTGACGTTGGACTCCCATGAGCTCTGTGGGCAGTCTGTAATCAATACTGTGTATACATTCCTAGTGGATATTGTTGTTGTATTGTACACTGCATGGTGTATTGATATGTGCTTGTGCATCCATGTCTTCTTCCTAATTTGCATGTTCATTCCTCATGTCTTCACAAGGCCGTCTACTTTGGAGATGGAGTTCATGTTGTAAGCAGTGCACTTACACATTTGAGTGGCAGCAACACTGTACAGTTGGAAGGGGTCAATGTGCTGGCATAATCAGGTTGTAAGACTACCACTACTTTAACTTAGTACTGTCATGTTTCTGCTACGTTTGAGGTTGTGTAGCTGCATTGTATTGTTGGTAAGTATTTGGTCATGTGGTTTGTTAGTTCTACATTACTGGAGCATTTTGTGTGTGGCCTGTTTCCATTAGGGACACTGTACTTTGTGACACATGTGTCAGGTTTTGGGGATTGCTTTGTTTGCTCTCACATAGCATGATATGCCATGGTGTGTTGGGTGGCGGTGCAGGGGAGGGGTTGGGTGACATGGCACTGTTGTCATGTTGTATTTTGCAAGGGGGTAATGAATTTAACAGCATAGAAATGTGTCTTTTGATGACACAGCATTGGTGGTGTTTGTGTAGGTAGGGATGCACACAATGTAACACTTCCAGGTGACCAATCTCAGGCTGGTATGGTTGTGACAGTTGACTGTCCCTTATGTCATCATCATTGATTGTCAGATGGTATGTGCCAGGGCTGTGTGCACTCCACAGAGGTGTGATTTTAGGTGGAGTAATTAGCCACCAGCTGCGTACGGGCTGCCTCACCCTGTGCCCTTTCCCCTCCCATGCGCAGCAGGCATGCATGTGGTTCGGGATGTGGGGGCACCACCATGTCCATGGGCAGGCCCCGGCGTGTTGCAACATTGTGCAGGACACATGCTGCCACTATGATCCTGCACACTACTGGGGGAGCTTATAACAGCTGCCCGTCAGAACGGTCAAGCGAGCGAAAGCGTGACTTGAGCTCTCCGAAAGTGCGCTCCACTATGCCCCAGGTTGCAATGTGGGCTGTGTTGTATCTTACCTTGGGTGGCGTGGTGGGGTTCCGAATTGGCGTCATCATGTGGGTGCTCAGAGGGTAGGCACTGTCCCCTGGGGAGGTGGTGATGGGTATCATTAGTGGGGTTGTGACTTTACTCAGTATCTGACATGCATGCATCTGCTGTGGCATTTATACTCACCGAGCAGCCATGTATCGCCATGCCGCCCAGCTTCTAGGCCCCGATTTAGGGTTGACATTCTGTAAATAAAACTGTCGTGGGTGGACCCTGGATAGTTGGCATATGCTGAGGTGATGATTCCCTTGGCATCACATACTACCTGGACGTTGATGGAATGCCAGTGCTTGCAGTTTCTATAGATGTGCTCTGATGCCCTGGGGGATGTAGAGCCACATGGGTGCAATCAATGGCACCTAGGACTTTGGGGAATTGTGCCACCCCGTAGAAATCCTGGACGGCAGCCTGCCTTTCTGCAGGTGTTCTGGGCAGGTATATGTGCCTGCGGACTGATGGGCGTGCAGTCATGATGGCCAAGACCTGGTGTAGGCAGCGTGACTGCGTGGCCTGTGACACCCCCCCACTATAGCACTTGTCCGCTGAAATGATCCAGTGGCCAAGAAGTGCAGTACATTGAGGAACTTCTCCAGGGGGCTGAGTGCTTGGGAGCACGGGGTGGGTGATGTGTAGGTCATCCTCCCACTCATTCACCAGGTCGAGTATTATGTGAGGTGGAAACCTGTACCTCCCATACACCTGGTCATCAGGCATCCCAAAAAGGCTGGTTCTGGGTGTAAAAATTCTGGGCCTGACTATCCTCCTCCTCCTCCTGCGGTATCCCACGACCACTGCTGCTAGGAACGGTATATTCATCCTGGCGTCTGAGTTTCTTTGTTGTTTGCGCGCACTTTTATGCTGCGCGGGTCCATGTACACCTGCTTCCTGCTGGCGTACGTGTTTCCGGATTAGCGCGTCTTTTTTGGCGCACATGTTAGCCCCGTTCAAATCCATGAATACGTGTTTGGAACGTGCGTGTGGGCATTCCACGCATTTGCCTCCTGTACTTCCCCCGTGAAGCCCACATTTTCACGCGTTGGTCCCCATTCCGCGTGTCAGGCCCTCTGTTCCTCCTACTTTTGTTGTGTGCGCCGCGCTATGTGCGATATCGCTGTGCGCGTAGCGCATGCTGTTTGGAGACGTGTGCGCCAGCGTGCGCCACGCAGAATTTTGGCGCACATCCTGGGATTTACATGCGCACGGACTTCCATGAATCGCTGTGCGCGGGTTTCGCTGCGATTTTCGCACTGGCACTGCAATTTGCACGCTTTCGCACGCTTTCGCACGCTTGCGCTGAAAATTTCAGCGCACAGTAATTCCATGAATCGGCACTAAAATGTTCTGCCACAGAGTCCTTCAGAATCTTATAAAAAGAGAAGAGAAATCATGCACGACCCTTAAAAGCTACCATAGACAATTAATCTTAGAAGCTCTCATAGACAGTGCAATCCTTCTCAAAAGGAAGTTATTTATTTTAGTGTTAAACAGAATGAAACCACTAACAAAACTAACTAGTAAACTACAAAAAAGACTTCTCAATAAACGGAATATCAACAAAAATAACGTCTTAAATATCTGTGGAGGTGAATGGAGTCACAACACGAGCACAGAACCATATTTCAATGAAGAAGCATACAAACAAAAGCAAACAAACACAATTGCCATACATAGCAGTGGACAAGGGTATGAAAAACTTAATACCATAATGGAATAAGAAATGCTGCTTACAAAAATATCCCCAGAAAACTCAGTATCACCTCTCCATCCAACTGAACCAAAAGGTCCAGTGTACAAATGGCCGTGCACGTCAATTTGTAAGATTGACAAAAAATCTTTCAAATCTTTAGGCCAGTTCCTCAATCAGTATGTGAAAGGCAAAGACAAATTCAAAATGAAACTACTACAAAATATGGATACCTGTCCAGTGCGCAAATACACAAGACTACAAGGACATTCATTAGCCTGCATTTCAGGACCTAATTGCAAAAGCACATTCCATCATATCAAAATGATATCAACACAACATTCAACTATAAGAAATCTAGTCCATAAACTGTACTATGCTAAAAGTCCAGCTTTAGCATTAGGCAATTTCAATAACAATCTTCTATATGGTACCGCCAAAGACCTACTCGAAGAAATAGAGCATATCCAGGGAAATTATTTTGTTAGTGAAAGCCACTTACAAAATGCAATAGCTTTACAACAGACTAGGAACAATTCTACAAATGGCAGCCTTCTACTACACGCATTGTTAGGCAGAATCCAGTGCAGTTCCCTAAGGGAGCACTACACCAGATTAGGACTACAGGTTAGAGCAATAAATCCCCTTTGGTATCAGTCTGTACCACAAAGATTTAGTTGGTAGTTGTGGCTGAGCAGTCAGGCTTATCTCAAGAGGGAGATGAGCAGTATTCAGGGTTTACACATTAGGCCCATTAGACTATGGAACAAGGAAACACTGACCAAAGCTTTGTAGTTAAAAAGTATATATATATTTATTTTATACACTTCTAATAAAACACATGTATCACAAGTATCAAGCAAGTTAAATTAAGTCAAGGAAAAATATACCCACTCCCCATACGAATTGTAGACCAAGTGAACCAGAGTGAAAACTGAGCAAAACGGCACAGTGAAAATTACACAGGGATCCTCTAACAATTCCCCACAAGGGAGGGAAAGCACAAGTTATCCAGAAATAAGTTCTTATACACCCTAACAACACTTCCCATCAGTTGTGAACCATTTCAGCAAGGCAGTGCATCAGTGCAAGCAATACTTAAAATGAAAACTGAGCAAAATGGCATTTCACAATGATTATGCAGTGGGAAGAAAGGGGAGTTATAAGAAAGGGGTGCACCACACAGTTCTAATGGAGAATCATTCTCGAGAAGGCAGATCTAACAAATGTGACCAGAGTCAGTAGGCCTGTGCCAGAGGTAGTGGTACAGGGCAAGGGCCCAGGAGCAAAATGTTCTTGTAGCTGCAGTCAAGTCTTTGGTTAATGATATTGAAAAGGTGGTTGCAAAGGTTGAATGGACAATGTTAAGAGAGAGGGGCGGCCAACCCAACAGGTAGGTAAATGATTTAAAGCACCTTTAGCACTACCACGCAGAAAGGGCGGCCTGGCGGAACAATGTACCTTAAAATGAAAAAGTGGCTCCTGTGGTGGCGGTTGTTCCTGGTAGTTCCTGCATTTCAGGTGATCCGGCAGAGGAAGCGATGCTCTCGTCGTGGAGGAAGGTTCGAGTTACTGCACTACCCAGGGATGAAACCAGCCGCGGTGCTGCCTGACGAATAAAAGGTACGCTCCTTTAAATGGCGGTCCGGTTAGACTGGTGCCTGGCTATCTGGCCTCTGAGTACAAGGTACAGGAGTTTTGACCAAGGCACGTCCGGCAAGGCGATTGGCAAACTGGTTGGCCCCACCAGCTCAAGGGAAGAAGGCTCTTGCAGGTGAAGATCTTCTCTCGTCGTGTGGAGAAGAAGTGGTGAGACGCTGCAGCAGGGCTTCACCGGTGGTTCAGTCGTTGCAGATGTCTTTGGCTTCTCCCCTCTTCGGCTTCTTAGTTCCAGTGGCGACGTCTTGCTCTTCCAGTCCTCAGGACCCTGCTTTTATGCAAAAAGATCGCCATTCATACAGACAAGCTGTCACTCACACAGTGGAGTGGTCGTCTTGGCGGGAGACCCTCCATCCTATCAGGATAGAGTGCGACATGGGTTGCTGAAGCAACCCTGTCCAGGGGTCCTACTCCCCCCTCCCACACAATGGACCCAACCCAGACTCAGTGGCGCCGGAAGGAGGGCTTCTGGGCAGAAGCCTGCCAAATGGACGAACAAAGGATCCCCGACCTGGGTTAGGATTGTAGAGAAAGACACGAGAAAGAAGTTATATTAAAGTTCTGACAAATAAAACCTACCGGAGCAAAGTTAATATTAAAATGCACCGGCAGTATGTTAGAGGCTGTCAGAAAAAGTGGTAGCCTCGAACAATGGGAAAATCCCATAGAGAAATATTTGCGGTCGAATATTTATGGTAGTAACCACTGCCACCAGCCAGAAATGTTTGAGAGAGGTACTGTAAGGTACACTCTCGAAAATGAACATAGGGGAAAAACTATTAACCCCTTCCAGTACCTCCATAGGAAGATGGGTTGTACTGGTTTGGTTCATAGGATTTTACTATTAAAGTCAACGGGGACTTTACCTGCCCTGGGAGACAGTAGTCAGTTCCAGGGTATGGAGTCTGTGTTTGGGGGTGGCTATGACACCCCTGTGTCACTGCACTAAGGGTTCTGTGTCACACATGTGAATAAAGATGGTTCCTATGGGGTTGAGAAGATCCCATAAGCATTAAACACAAATATAGCCTAGAACACACATAGCAAAAATGCCTAAGAGTGGGAAAAAAGTGTCTCACTCTTAGCAGGTAAAAAGGAACAAACCCTTCAAATCCAGCAAAGCTGCTGGGGGACATTTCAGGTAAAGGAAATTAGCCATAAAATGAGAATTCTCCCTAACACACATACAAAAAAGAAATACTAACATTTAAAAGTACATCCGCTGAAGTACCAGACCGTGTGTGTGTGTTGCCGCAGAACTTTTTATAAAAGTAGTACAAAAACTGTAGACATAACATACAAAATAGAAGACAATGAAGATTCCTAATGGTTTGAATTAGCTCTCTACCTTATAGAAGAAAACAAATACGAAATAAATGACCCCTTAATACTTTGCAGTTACTGCACTACAAAACTTGACAACAACCAAACTCCTTCACGTGCTATCAGTGCATCCATTTCAAGCAATAATATGCCTTCAACCAAAAACAGCAAAATTACCTCCCTCTGAATTAGTGAAAGGCATTCGCGGCAAAGTAGTTTATTTACCATTAGATATGAAAGAAAATGTACACAATCTGGGAGTGCAACGTCCAATAGATCAATCTTTAATTGTCTTAGTAAATGGTGTACCTACAAAAGACAAAATAATTTGGCAACAACTCGTAGACTTACATAAAGTTAGACAAGCCTTGCAATATCTAAAAGACAATAATGAATACCACAAAGAAAATTAATATTGAAGAAAACCTGAGAGAAACCACTGAAATAATTCAGGAATCACTAGAAACTGGTCAATTTGAACTTCTAGATCCTTCTACAGTATCCAATATGTTAGACCATTATACAATTCATCCATTACACTCTAAAGAGACCATAGATGATGCACTAGAAACATACCAAATGCGACAAACCAAAGGATCACCAATCAGCATATGGGGAAAATGTATAGAAGCACGTGCTTTTCCTCTACTCTTTCCTACTGAGAAAGCAGGAAGGTACGATGATAGACCCACTCAGATAACAGCAACAGAATACTGCTCGTTACGAATGAATTCGGAATATCCCAGATTTAGACAAAATGTGGAATACATATTCCAACTACTCTTTGAAAGTAAACTAGCAACTCTATGCTGGAAAGTTGCACACACATTGAAATCAGGTACCCATTTTCAAAATATGTCAGCTACGCAATTACCACAAAAAGTGCAAGAAAAAGATGAGGTTCTACAATCAAGCATTACAAAACTGTTAGCAAACATGTGTGGTACTAAAGAATACTGGTTCCGACATCACGGAGATGTACGTTGTATGATAGGAAACCTTGGCCCACCCACTTGGTTTGTTACATTAAGTTGTTCAGAATATGCATGGGAAGATTTACATGATTTCCTACGCATATATCAAACAAAAATAAAACAAGCATAGATATACTAACACCTGGAGACCTTTGCTCTCTAGATCCTGTTAATGTTTCAAGATATTTCCATCATCGCTTCATTGCTATGCTACACTTTATTTGTAATAAAACTGTTCCTCCACCTGGAGAAGTGCAACACTTCTTTTGGAGAAAAGAATACCAAGCCAGAGGAGCACCTCATATCCACATGCTTTTATGGATTAAAGATGCTCCTAAATTTGGTCAAGACAGTGATGCCACTGTTTTACAGTTTATCGAAAAATATGTCACTTGTGAAATTCCTTCACAAACAACAAATAGTGATCTTCATGCACACATTTTACAATTTCAAAGACACAAATGTGGGAAATATTGTCATTGCAAATACAAAAACAAAGGGAAATACTACACCAAATGCCGCTTTGGTTTCCCTAGACCAGTTACAGCAACAGGTCAAGTAAACAACTTAATGTCTTCAGTTAGACATAGTGTTAAAGGTAAATCACCTAAGAACACATATTACATAAAAAGAACGGAAGACGCAAAATATATCAATGATTACAATGCAATCATTGCACTCTTATGGAATGCAAACATAGATGTGCAGTACATTGCAGACAATTCCACTGCAGTTGCACGATATGTTACAGCCTACTTAACCAAAGCATACAAATAGAGCTTCAAGACCTCTGGGATGAACTATAATCGGACAAAACAAAGTCACAGAAATAGTACATTTTAGGCATAAAAATGCTCTCTCATAGTGAATGTGGCTGCTATGAAGCTGCAGACCATTTAACCGGTACTGCTTTGTATGGAAAATCTGAAAGTATAGTATGGCTAAGTCTTGGTCCTGCTAAATCTAGAAAAAGAGTTCTCAAATCATACGAGGACATAGAAACAATAGCCAAAAATGATCCAGCCAAGACATTTTGAAAAACAAGTTCCAAGACACATACTACCCAAACAGTAGTACCACTTTGGAAACCATATGTCTATACCACATAGCCCAAAACTTCACATACAAAAAGAAATATAAAACCAGATAAAAACAAAGGTAGACACAGAATGACAAATTGTGAAGGCAGCGTAGTGAAACTTACCAAACCAATCTTAATTAATCATATCAAAATGTCATTAAAAACTCCTCAACATAAAGAACTATATTACATGACCCTGCTACAACTTTTTAAACCATGGCGAAAAGAAGAAGTGTTACTAGATATCTATGACTCCTATGAAGACGCTTTCAAAGCAAATGAAAGCACTATAACAGATGTAAACTTTACACAGTACAAACATATGTTGCATAATGAACAGCAACACGAAGAAGAACGTCAGGCCCAACTAGATAAGGACACTCCCGAAAGTAGTCAACCTTCTGTTACAGGAAGCCAAGAACCACCGGGACAGCCACTAATAGCAAATGAGGCAGAATTAGCTATGACAGAAGTAGAAAAAAACATGTGTCACTATGAAGAAGATAGAGAAGACATAACTGTAAAGAAATTGCACATGGTGTACAACATGAAAATAAAGAATGTACTTGCCAAAATTACAAACCTATACTACTATACATCAGTGGTCAAGCTGGTTCAGGAAAAACATTCTTAATCAAAATCATCAGCAAGTTCCTTCAACAATTCAACAATTGACAAACAACAAACTGTCAGCTGTTGTAACTGCCCCCACAAGTTTAGCTGCCTACAACATAGGCCATGTCACTTTACACTGATTACTACTCCTTCCAGTAGAACACCAAAACAAATTAGAATATTACAAACTTTCTACAGAAGCTGCAATGGAACTATGCAGAGTTTTGAAACAAATGAAAATGCTTCTAATAGAAGAAGTGAGCATGGTCTCCAACCTAATGTTGGCTTTGATTCACTTCAGATTACAAGAAGTACTTAAAACAAAGTACAAAGAGCTCTTTGGAGGAAAACACATCATTGTTTTCGGAGATCTTCATCAATTGACACCAGTGAAAGGTGAACCTATTTTTAAAACCTTAGGGCACAAACTCTGCCGTAAAACTGTTGGCAGCATAGGAAATGTCAACCTAAGGCAACATTTCCAATACAGAGAATTAACAGAAAACATGCGCCAGTCTGCTGACCTCAAATACGCCAACATTTTAAAAGGTATTAGAGTTAGTGTACTATCTCAAGAAGCAGAATCAATATTAAAAACCTGGCACATCCTTGCACTCTATGGCAATAACTCATGCGTTACTGATGTCATGGAAAAATTAGCACACACAAATGTCAGTTGTATGTCCTTGATGCTAACTCTTGCAAGCTGTTAAAAATTCAATGAAACAATGTTGAAAAAAGAAATGCAACCAATAATTGAAATTTGCTCCAGTGACAAACTGGACGTACATGGTATGACACTACCAATGTGTCAACAAGCCACAACAAGACTAAATACCTTAGAAAACTCTATCTCCAACACAGCTGGTTTGGAGAAAATATTAAAATTCTCTTTAAACTGTAGAATAATGCTTAAACATAACCTTGACATGGAGCAAGGACTAGTTAATGGAGCACTTGGTCCAGTTGTTGACTTTCAAACATACCCACACGACAATAACATTCAGTTTGTCAATATTCTCTTTGACAAACCATCAGAAGTTAAAAGGATAGGACGTTCAACAGCCCAATTCCTTCTTTTCAAAGACATGTATGTACGCAAAGAACAATTTTCACTAACTCTAGCATACGCAGTCACCATTCACAAATCACAAGGTCTTACCCTAGATAAAGCATAGATAGATATTGGGAACACAGTCTTAAAGAAGCCATGAGCTAAGTAGCACTATCACGCTTCCGTACACTTGACGGTCTATTTCTAATCAACTTTGATGCAAGTAAAGTAAATGCTGATATTCCTTGCATTTTAGAATACAATAGACTACGCTCACTATACACCCCCCAAATAAAAACCTATCCTGTTCCACAAAAAGCAAAACTACTGCAAACAGAAATGTAACAGGATCTGCAAATCTTCCAAAGAGAGTAAAAAAAGATAATACTTCATCAATTACTACAACCAAAGAAGCATCTACTACTCTAAGTAACTCAGCTACTTCTTCAAAAGAAGCAACACACACTCCGAAGAAATGACTTGGACACAGAACTGTCACATCCATTAACATTTTCTAATATAACTCGTGTAAATTGCTATGCAAATGTAGCAATAAATATTCTATTCCAATTGCCACCAATTATTCAAAATGTTTTTTTACACAATACAGACCAATTGTGTTTGCAAATGTTAGTCCTTCATAGAAATGCAACCAACAATCCCAACAACACATACAGTGTTCATGGAATAAGACAAGAATTGGACTACTGTGCTGGAATGGTGAAATTCTCTATACACTCACAAGAATATCTAATGTACTTACTACAAGTACTGGAAAACAAAAACATACCAATAAATGCAATCTTCCAGATTTCATACATGTGGAAACATACATGCCCTCTCTGCAACCATGTGGCACAGGAACAAATCCCTAATGAACGCTTTGTGTATGTATCCATTCCTAACTGTGAATCTATTCCATTACAGCAACTTGTACAAAATGCAAACCATGTCAGATTATGTACTACCTGCAATTCAGATAATTGCTCCACCTTACAAATACAAACACATAGTAAATATCTAATACTAATACTTTTACGTTACAATGCAGATGGTACCAAAAACAACTGCAAGCTGACTGGATTCACACATGGTCGAGTATCACTTGGTAAGAAAACCTTCACAACAATAGGTATAATGTACCACGCAGGAGCCACAACCAATGCATATATAAAAAAGAATTGTGGATGGTTCGAATGTAATGACAGTACCATTACTCTGAAGCAGAGATTACCAGCACATCTTATAAACGCTTATTTAATATTCTTAAAACCAAAATGTAATAACTAATCTGTGCATAAACATTTATAAAACTTCAATTAGAAAACTATAAACAGTTAGAATACGCCAACAGGTATCTAACTGCCCCAAGATTCTGCAACAACCAAACAGATAAATCAATACCACTAAAATATAAGAAGAAATAAACAGAATACGCCAACAGGTATCTAACTGCCCCAAAAATCTGCAACAACCCAACAGATAGATGAGTAACTTTAAAATATAAATAAAAAACTATAACCAGTTAGAATAAGCCAACAGGTATCTAACTGCCCCAAACATTCTGCAACAAGCCAACAGATAGAGCATTAGACAGAAACAACAAATAAACACTGAAAACAAAGAAAGAAATATATTGTACCATAACAAAAACAGTTCTTTTTTAATCCAGCATGGATGTTTTTCCCACAGACCCAATGATTTAAGAAACAAACACAGAAACTGAGCAAATTGCACAGTACACTGGTTTGTATACTACTACTAAATATGAGGTTCGAAATAATGCAAAAATGTCTATAATGCAATGCAATAACTCATTATGAACTCCCTACACTTACATGGTCTTTTCTTTTATCACAGAATTTGAAAAAGAATATCTGCTCCAGTTACCCAAGTCATGAAAAAAATATTTCTGATCACAAAAAGTCAAAGAGTAAGTATTGAAAATTGAAAGAAGGTATCAGGCGCTCCTCTCCAGAAAGAACCTGGCATGATAACCTGGTCTGAGATGAGAGTTTCCAGCACACTCTTTTTGCTCACTGTACCTTTCAAAGATAGGAAATATCCATTTGCATATCAGTCTTTGCCCTGACCACAGGAGCAGTCGAGCACCGAAATGCTATGGCAATTCCCCTCTGAACAAGAGTACCAACAGCAACCCCATACACGTGTTTCAGCCTTGTTGGGCCTCATCAGTGAGGTGAAGCTGTGCCTCTCTGAGCACAGTGAGCAGGGAGTCCACGTCTGGTTGCCCCCAGGTAACTCAGGGTGACCAACCCCATGTTCTTAGCAAATATTTCAAAGAAGGTAGCAGGCGCTCCTCTCCAGAAAGAACATGGCATGATAACCTGTTCTGTGATGAGAGTTTGCAGCACACTCTTTTTGCTCACTGTACCTTTCACAGATGGGAAATATCCATTTGCATATCAGTCTTTGTCCCGCCCACAGGAGCAGTCCAGCACCGAAATGCTATGGCAATTCCTCTCTGAACAAGAGTACCAACAGCAACCCCATACACGTGTTTCAGCTTTGTTGGGCCTCATCAGTGAGGTGAAGCTGTGCCTCTCTGAGCACAGTGAGCAGGGAGTCCACGTCTGGTTGCCCCCAGGTAACTCAGGGTGACCAACCCCAAGTTCCTTGCAAATATTTCAAAGAAGGTAGCAGGCTCTCCTCTCCAGGAAGAACATGGCATGATAACCTGTTCTGAGATGAGAGTTTGCAGCACACGGTTTTTGCCATCTGTGAAAGGTACAGTGAGCAAAAAGCGTATGCTGCAAACTCTCATCTCAGAACAGGTTATCGTGCCTTGTTCTTTCTGGAGAGGAGCGCCTGCTACCTTTTTTTATATATAATATTTGAACTCACGAATACTGCTCCATAAAACAACCATTGAAGCAAACATCTAACCATACACCACAATCCAAAAGGTTTACTTCCATGGATATGTTATACTGCAGTGCTTGCTACCAAACTCTACAATCTTAATTGCATGACGTAGCCAAAACTTCACATACAAACTATACAAATCAAACAGTACACAAACTGTAGATTTGTGGATATTTGATGGATGTTACGGCCTTCGGCCATGCACCCAAGACTCTAGGCCCTGGCCACAACCACTGCAGCATAACACACCCATAGAATCAAACATTTTAACTTTGCTATATGGGCTACGTATACAGGATATTAATTACAATCAACGTACTAACAACCCAAAACCAATATCATAGTAAAGTAAAATAGCCAGAAGTGAATTTTTTATGTCTGCGGGCAGCTGCGATGACTGCGGACATGACGAACACATCAGGGGCGCCTTCCACCTAAACAAATACCTCATTTGACCCATATCTTACTCCCCCACCCTCTCTAAGCACTCTTTCACAACACCCTGCCCAAAGTTGTATTTTTCCCCCGTTCGTCGCCGCGCTGTCCACGGATGTCCGCAGATCCAAGATGGTGGGCGCATCAAAACAATACGACGCACCTCATGCTTCAACCGAGCCAATCAGCGAACACGTCTTATGTCCGCAGACATGACGCAAACCGATTAGCTAATCGGTGTCCTGTCCGTGGAGCTAACAGGGAAATGTGTCAGCGGAGCAGACATAGATATCACTAATTTTTTTAGACCTACTTTTTGGTCATTTAAAAAAAAAATACCGGACGGATTTACACCAAATTTTCAAAAGTATGATTTTGGGACCAAGCCGCTTCTCCTGCCGCAAATTTGGTGCAAATCCGTCCAGCGGTTTGAGCTGTAGGTGTGAGCAAAGTTTTTTTCCCCATTCACTCTATGGGAAAAAAATACATTGTCATGTCATCTTTGATATCATGGGTGTTAGTCTTAGCAGTGCACGGTGGTGGTGCGAGTTATGGTTGCTTAGCTGACTTAAAAGAAAGGGGCTAAAGATGTGATGGCGTCAGTGATGGCATCAATGACATGTGTTGTGGCTGTGGAGAGTGCTGATGGGAAAAATGGGTGATTAGCCTACCTTATCTTCCGAATTTCAGTGGTTTTTAGATGTTACTTGTAATCATAAGGTGTTTTTGTACACATTTTTTGTTCAGAATGGCATAAGTTTTTGATATGGCAACTTAACCATAACGTCCCTTTAACAAAGTTTTTTTTGTAGTGAATTTTGGATGTTTTTAGTAGGGCAATGTAACCGTAATGGCCCTTTGAGAAATGTTTTTTCAATGATTTGCATAGATTGTCAGTACTGTAGTGGCTGTGTAGTTATGGTTAAATTGCTTTTTCCATAGGAAGAGCCCTTTTTGGGTGGCTTATAACTTTGCTCTCCCTGGACGAATCCTCACCAAACTTTGCACAAAAAAAAGTATATTGGTCACTCTGAATTTTTTCGCAAAGTTTGCTGAGGTTTGGTCCAGGGGGGGCAAAGTTATGAGGGGGGTCCCAAAACTTATTTTTTTCCCATAGACTGAATGGGGAAAAAACTTTGCTCACGTCTACAGCCCAAACCGCTGGACAGATTTTCACCAAATTTGGACCAGAGCAGCGGCTTGGTCCCTAAAGCGTCCTTTTGGTGAAAATCCATCCAGTAGTTTTTTATAAAATGAGCAAAAAATAGGTCAAAAAAAGTTAGTGAAATCTATGTTCGGTCCGTGGACACACTTCCCTGTTCGCTCCGCGGACAGTGTCCTGATTGGCCAACCGGCTTGCATCATGTCCGCGCACATGCAACGTGTTCGTTGTTTGGATGGTGAAGAGCGTGAAGCGAGTCAGATTTGTGGGAACGCCCACTATCTTGGATTCGCGGACGTCCGCGGACAGCGCAGTGAAACTTTGTTGAAAAATACTATTTAGTAGAGTGTGTTGTTGTGTGAAAGTGTTTGGGGAGGGTGGGGAGTAAGAGATGGGTTAAATGTTTTATTTATTTAAGTGGTAGACCCCTCTGTTGTGTTCGCTCTGTCCACGGACAACGCAGATGTTCTATCTAAAATGTTCTAAATAAACAAAATGGGGGTGTTCTGAGGACACTACTCCTGTCCGTATTTTTCGCAAGCAAGCTGAAAGTGTTCTAAGAACACTGGTGGTGTCCTGAAATGTTCGAAAATAAATTAAATGGGTGTGTTCTGAGGATGGCATGCCTGTCCGTTCTGTTCGCAAGCATTTTCAAATTGTTCTAAGAACACATTTTCGCAAGCACATTCAAAGTGTTCCTAGAACCCATTATGTGTCCTGGGATGTTCGTAAATAAACGAAATGAGGGTGTCCTGAGGACGCTATGTCTGTCCATACTGTTCGTAGGCAAGTTGAAACTGTTCTAAGGACACTCATGATGTCCGCGGACATTAAAAGTGTCCATATGGCATAGTTAAAATGTTTGACTCTATGGGTGTGATATGCTGCGGTGGTTGTGGCCAGGGCATAGAGTCTTCGGAGCATGGCCATATGGCCATGCTCCGAAGACTCTATGCCCTGGCCACAACCACCGCAGCATATCACACCCATAGTGGTTTATAACTTTGGGATCCAAGAACAAATTTATAAGCAACGAAGTTTTAAGCCACTATGGGTGTGATATGCTGTGGTGGTTGTGGGCAGGGCCAATAGTCTTGGGTGCATGGACAAGATCAAATTTATAGGCAGCAAAGTTATAAGTCACTATGGGTGTGATTTGCTGTGATGGTTGTACTTAATATAATATACTTACTGTTTGGTTTAGTAACTGGAGTACATGTATTTCTTGTTTATTTCTGTGATAAAAGAAAAGATCATGTTAGTATTGGTATTTTGTAACAACTTATAACATTGAATAATCAACATTTTTTTTTACCCTCATATTTAGTAGATTACAAACCAATGTACTGTGCAATTTGCTCAGTTTCTGTGTTTGTTGCTAAAATCATTGGGTCTGTGGGAGAAACAAAAATCCATGTTGGATTAAAAAAAACGTAATTTTTTTTGTTATGCTACAGTCTATTTGTTTGTTTGTTTTCAGTGTTCACTTGTTGTTTCTGTCTAATGCTCTATATATTGGCTTGTTGCAGATTTTTGGAGCAGTTAGATACCTGTTGACATATGCTAACAGTCTATTTTTTGTTATAATGAAGTGGTATTGATTTATCTGTTTGGATCTTGTAAAGTTTTGGGGTAGTTAGATACCATTTGGCGTATTCTAACTGTCTATTTTTTGTTATAATGCGGTAGTATTGATATATCTGTTTGGTTATTGAAAATGTTGGGGTAGTTAGATACCAGTTGGCGTATTCTAACTGTTTATTTTTTTATATCATGTAGTGGTATTCATTTATCTGTTTAGTTGTTGTAGAATCTTGGGGCAGTTATATAGCTGTTGGTATATTGTAACAGTTTATAGTTTTCTAATTGAAGTTTAGTTAATGTTTAAGTACAGTTTAGTTAATACATTTTGGTTTTAAGAAATTATAATGAAGCGGTATTGATTTATCTGTTCGGATATTGTAAAATTTTGGGGTAGTTAGATACCATTTGGCGTATTCTAACTGTCTATTTTTTGTTATAATGTAGTGGTATTGATTTATCTGTTTGGTTATTGAAAATCTTGGGGTAGTTAGATACCAGTTGGCGTATTCTAACTGTTTATTTTTTGATATAATTTAGTGGTATTCATTTATCTGTTTAGTTGTTGTAGAATCTTGGGGCAGTTATATAGCTGTTGGCATATTGTAACAGTTTATAGTTTTCTAATAGAAGTTTAGTTAATGTTTAAGTACAGTTTAGTTAATAAATTTTGGTTTTAAGAAGATTAAATAAGCGTTTGTAAGATTTGCAGGTAATCTCTGCTTTAGAGTAATGGTACTATCATTACATTCAAACCATCCACAATTCTTTTTTATATATGCAGTATAGTGATCTGCATTGGTTGTGGCTCCTGTGTGGTAGATTATACCTATTGTTGTGAAGGTTTTCTTGTCCATGTGTGAATCCAGTCAGCTTGCAGTTGTTTTGGTACCATCTGCATTGTAGCGTAGAAGCATTAGTATTACGTATTTACTATGTGTTTGTATTAGTAAGGTTGAGCGATTATCCGAAATGCAGATAGAACATAATCTACCATGGTTTGTATTTTGTACAAGTTGCTGAAATGGAACGGATTCACAATTAGGTATTGATACATACACAAAGCGCTCATTGGGGATTTGTTCTTGTGTCACATTGTTGCAGAGAGTGCATGTATGTTTCCACATGTATGAAATCTGGAAGATTTCATTTATAGGTATGTTTTTGTTTTCCAGTACTTATAGTAAGTACATTAGAAATTCTTGTGGATCTTCCTGTGAGTTTATAGTGAATTTCACCATTCCAGCACAGTAGTCCAATTGTTGTCTTATTCCATAAACACTATACGTGTTGTCAGGATTGTTTGTTGCATTTCTATGAAGTACTAACATTTGCAAACACAATTGGTCTGTACTGTGTAAGTAAATGTTGTCAGCTATTGGTGGTAATTGAAATAGAATATTAATTGATACATTTGCGTAGCAACTTACACCAATTACATTTGAAAGTTTAAATGGACCAGGTAGTTCTGTATCTGAGTGCTTTTTTGGGAGTTTGTCTTCCTTCTTTGAAGAAGTACCTGGTTTACTTTCCCTAATAGGTTCTTTTTTGATTGTGGTACTTGATGAAGTATTAGTTTCTTCTAATCTCCTTGGAGGATTTGCAGTGACATCCTGTTGCATTTCTGTTTGATTTAGTTGTCTTTTAGAACATTTTACTTTTTGTGGAATAGGATATGTTTTTAGATGTGGGGTGTATAGTGAACAAAGTCTGTTGTATTCTGAAATGCAAGGAATATCAGCGTTTACTTTACTTGCATCAAAGTTGATTAGAAATAGACCGTCAAGTGTACATAAGCGTGATAGTGCTACGTAGCTCATGCCTTCTTTAAAGACTGTGTTACCAATGTCTATCAATGCTTTGTCTAGGGTAAGACCTTTTGATTTATGAATGGTGACTTCGTATGCAAGAGTTAGCGAAAATTGTTCTCTTCGTACATACATGTCTTTGAAGAGAAGGAATCGAGCTGTTGAGCGTTCTAACCTTTTCACTTCTGAAAGTTTGTGTAAGAGAATATTGACAAACTGAATGTTGTTATCGCGTGGGTATGTTTGAAAGCCAACAACTGTACCCAGTGCTCCATTAACTAGTCCTTGATCCACGTCAAGGTTACGTTTAAGCATTACTCTGCAATGTAAGGATAATTTTAATATTTTTTCCAATCCAGCTGTGTTGGAGATTGAATTTTCTAAACTATTTAGTCTCGTTGTGGCTTGTTCACACATGGGTAGTGCCTACCATGTATGTCTAGTTTGTCTGTGGCGCTAATTTCAATTATTGGTTGCATTTCTTTTTTTAACATTGTTTCATTGAATTTGAAACAGCTTGCAAGAGTTGGCATTAAGGCCATACAATTGACATTTTTGTGGGCTAATTGTTCCATAGCATCCGTAGCACATGCATTATGGCCATAAAGTGCATGAATGTGCCCGGTTTTCAATATTGCTTGTGCTTCTTGAGATAATATACCAACTCTCATACTTTTTTAGATGTTGGGATAAGTGAGATCTGCAGATTGCTGCATGTTTTCGGTTAATTCTCTGTATTGGAAATGTTGCCAAAGGTTGACATTTCCAATGCTGCCAACAGTTTTACGGCAGAGTTTGTGTCCTAAGGTTTTGAAAATAGGCTCACCTTTCACTGGTGTCAAATACAAATACAAATAAATACAAATACAAATTGAAGAAGATCTCCGAAAACAATAATGTGTTTTCCTCCAAAGAGCTCTTCGTAGTTTGTTTTGAGTACTTCTTGTAATCTGAGGTAAATCAAAGCCAACATTAGGTTGGAGACCATGCTCACTTCATCTATTGGTAGCATTTTCATTTGTTTTAATACTCTGCGTAGTTCCATTGCAGCTTCTGTAGAAAGTTTGTAATAGTCTAATTTGTTTTGGTGTTCTACTGGCAGGAGTAGTAATCGGTGTAAAGTGACACCGCCTTTGTTGTAGACAGATATACGTATGGGGGCAGTGACAACAGCTGACAGTCTGTTGTTTGTCAATTGTTGAAGGAATTTACTGATGATTTTGATTAAGAATGTTTTTCCTGAACCAGCTTCACCACTGACGTACAGTAGTATAGGTTTGTAATTTTGGCAGGTGCATTCTTTGTTTTCATGTTGTACACCATGTGCAATTTCTTTTGTTACTTCTTCAAAAATTCTACGTTGTTCATTGTTTAGTTTTGATTGTATTATGGTTAAGTCTTCTTTATCTTCATACTGACACATGGTGTTTTCTACTTCTGTCATAGCTAATTCTTCCTCATTTGTTACTAGTGGCTCTCCCAGTGGTTCTTGGCTTCCTGTTACAGAAGGTTGACTACTGTCAGGAGTGTCCTTATCTAGTTGGGCCTGCAGTTCTTCTTCGTGTTGCTGTTCATTGTGCAACATTGTTTTGTACTGTGTAAAGTTTACATCAGTTATAGTGCTTTCATTTGCTTTGAAAGCGTCTTCATAGGAGCCATAGTTATCTAGTATTTCTTTTTCTTTTCTCCATGGTTTAAAGAGTTGTAGCAGGGACATATAATATAGTTCTTTATGTTGAGGAGTCTTTAATGACAATTTGATATGATTAATTAAATTTGGTTTTGTGAGTTTTACTAAGCTGCCTTCACAATTTGTCACTCTGTATCTACCTTTTTTCATCGGGTTTTATATTTTTTTTGTATGTGAAGTTTTGGGCTATGTGGTATAGACACAAGGTTTCCAAAGTGTACTTCTGTTTGGGTAGTATGTGTCCAGCAAATTGTTTTTTAAAAATGTCTTGGCTGTTGGGATCATGATTGGCAATTGTTTCTATATCTTCGTGTGATTTTAGAACTCTTTTTCTAGATTTAGCAGGACCAAGCCCTAGCCATACTATATTTTCAGATTTTCCATACAAAGCAGTACCAGTTAAACGATCTGCTGTTTCATAGGAGCCACATTCTCTATGGGAGAGCATTTTTATGCCCAAGCTGTATAATTTTTGAGACAGTGTTTTGTCTGATGACAAGTCATTCAGAGGTCTTGTAGCTATGTTTTTTCTGCTTTGGTTAAGTATGCTGTAACATATCGTCCAACTGCAGTGGAATTGTCTGCAATGTACTGCACATCTATGTTTGCATTCCATAAGTGGGCAATGATTGCATTGTACTCATTGATATATTTGTCTTTTTCTGTTCTTTTTATGTAATATGTATTTTTAGGTGATTTACCTTTAACACTATGTCTAACTGAAGACATGAAGTTGTTCACTTGACTTGTTTTTGTAACCAGTCTAGGGAAACCAAAGCAGCATCTGGTGTAGAATTTCCCTTTGTTTTTGTATTTGCGATGACAATATTTCCCACATTTGTGTCTTTGAAATTGTAAAATTTGTGCTTGAAGATCACTATTTGTTGCTTCTGATGGAATTTGACAAGTGACATATTTTTCAATAAACTGTAAAACAGTGGTGTCACTGTCTTGACCAAATGTAGGAGCATATTTAATCCATAAAAGCATGTGGATTTGTGGTGCTCTTCTGGCTTGGTATTCTTTTCTCCAAAAGAAGTGTTGCACTTCTCCAAGGGGAGGAGCAGTTTTATTACAAATAAAGTGTAGCATAGCAATGAAGCGATGGTGAAAATATCTTGAAACATTAACAGGATCTAGAGAACAAAGTTCTCCACATGTTAGTATATCTATGTTTGTTTTGTTTTTGTTTGATATGCGTAGGAAATCATGTAAATCTTCCCATGCATATTCTGCACAACTTAATGTAACAAACCAAGTGGGTGGGCCAAGATTTCCTATCATACAACGTACATCTCTGTGACGTCGAAACCAGTATTCTTTAGTACCACACATATTTGCTAATAGATTTGTAATATTTGATTGTAAAACCTCATCTTTTTGTTGCACTTTTTGTAATAATTGTGTAGCTGACAAAGTGGGATCCTGATTTTAATGTGTGTGCAACTCTGTAACATAAAGTTGCTAGTTCACTTTCAAAGAGTAGGTGGAATATGTATTCCACATTTTGTCTAAATCTGGGATCTTCAGAATACATTCGTAATAAGCAATATTCTGATGCTGTTATTTGAATAGGTCTATCATCGTACCTTCCTCCTTTTGCCAGTAGGAAAAGGTAGAGGAAAAGCACGTGCTTCTATACTTTTTTCCCATATGCTGATTGGTGATCCTTTTGTTTGACGCATTTGGTATGTTTCTAGTGCATCTTCTACGGTATCATTAGAGTGCAATGGGTGAATTGTATAATGGTCTAAAGTATTGGATATTGTAGCAGGATCTAGGAGCTCAAATTGACCAGCTTCTTGTGTCTCTTGAATTATTTCAGTGGTATCCTTCAAGTTTTCTTCAATAATAAATAATTTCTTTGTAGTATTCATTATTTTCTTTTAGATATTGCAAAGCTTGTCTAACTTTATGTAAATCTACCAGTTGTTGCCAAATTGTTTTGTCTTTTGTAGGTACACCATTTACTAAGGTAATTAAAGATTGCTCCATTGGACGTTGCACTCCTAGAGTGTGCACATTTTCTTTTAGATTTAATGGTAAATACACTACTTTTCCACGAATACCTTTCACTAATTCAGAGGGAGGTAATTTTGCTGTTTTTGGTTTTGCTCCTCAGGTTGTACTCAAGCTTAAGATCACAGCAGTCACAGAATCTAATCCACAGCTCTGTGGAATACTGTTATATTACTCTGGAGAGCACATTTGTAGAAGTTTTGTATTCACTGTTTTGCTCATTGGACCATTCTGTCTGCCTCAGACACTGCCACTAGTATAGAAGGTTGAGGGACAGTTCTCTCCTCTATATCTGTTAGATAGGCGTTACATCACGCGCCACCCAGGGACAGGCACCCCTGCCAGGGACGGGGTGTTGTTCTCTAGGGTGAGATACGCTGAGCCGGGTGGCCCTTCTCTTTTGTATTGGAATGTTACCTTGTAGTCCTGTGTACTTGCACACTGGACAGGTATCCATATTTTGCAGTAGTTTAATTTTCATTTTGTCTTTGCCTTTCACATATTGATTGAGGAATTGGCGTAAAGACTTGAAAGATTCTTTGGGAATGTTACACATTGATGTGCATGGCCATTTGTATACTAGATTTTCTGATTCAGTTGAACGGAGTGGTAATTCTAAGTTTTCTGGGGATATTTTTGTAAGCAGTATTTCTTGTTCCATTATGGTATTATTAACTTTTTCATAATCTCGTCCACTGCTATGTATGGCAATTGTATTTGTTTGCTTTTGTTTGTATGCTTCTTCATTAAAGTATGGTTCTGTGCTCGTAGTGTGACTCCATTCACCTCCACAGATACTTAAGAAGTTATTTCTGTTGACATTTTGTTTATTGAGAAGTCTTTTTTGTAATTTAGTCATTAGTTTTGTTAGTGGTTTCATTTTGTTGAACACTAAAATAAATATCTTTCTTTTGAGAAGGATGTCCTGTCTATCAACGCTTCTAAGATTAATTTCGTACGATAGGTTTTAAGGGTTGAGTTTGATTTCTCTCCTGTTTTTATAAGATTTTGAAGGACTCTGTGAAGGAACATTTTTGCTAAAATACTTTTTTTGGTATGCTTAGTTTGCACTATATCAAGATTTATAGGAGCAGTTTTATCTGTAGTGGTAGCTGATTTTTTGTTCATTGTTTTGTGGTTTGTTTTACATTTTGATAGAGGAGGCAAAGTTTCTGTACTTGAAGCTGTATTAGCTGTTTTGTTTTAACTTTTTTTTACAAATTCTGCTAGAGATCGATGCTTGTTTTGGACACTTCTATTTTCATTTGCTCTGTTTCTGCGTTGCTTTCTACGGACTTGATTTTTGGTAGGCATTCTTTAGGGTCTGTTGAAAAAAGAAAAGAAGGTATGGGTTGGGGTGTTCTTAATGTATGTGTGCTGTGTGCATGAGTGTGTGAGTGAGATAATAAAGATGTATGTAATGGTGTATGATTGTGCATTGGGCAACTACAACTAGTTGGGATGGCTATTCTTGAATTTATGTCCTACTGAACTGGGGTTTAGATGATAGTAGAAAGTAAGCTGGTGGTGTGGAGAAGCAGAAATAGTAAATCTAATGGTATACAATTAAAACAGTTGTTTGTTCTATAATATCAAAATTCTAGGGGTTGAGTTGGGTTATTTGTGTGTCGAAACTAAGAAATTGTGTGTCATTCTGCCTGTAAATCTCTGTTTAAGAAATGAGGATTTGTAGACAGAATGGTGCGCAATCTCTATTTTTAGACACAGAAATAGCATGAATTAACCTTACAGTTTGTTTGAATAATAGTACAAATAATATGGTGGTATTCAACTTACTTTTTTTCTGAAATGAGCAGGTTTCTTCTTAGTTGTTCTTTAAACTTCGGCTGCTTCTTTTCAGGAGAATGGTCTTCACTGCAATTGTAAAGGAAACAAATAAGGAATTTTGTTTGTATATAGCATTGTTTTTTAATTTAGACATTGATTTTTTTAATTGACATTGACCCTCAGCCCCTTCCTCAAAATCATGAAAACTATCTTATTCACATAAGATGCGTCGTACCAGTTGAATACATACCATATGTTCTTAATGCATAAACTGTATTGTAATGACTAACTGTACCAACCAAAATATCATTTGTATGCCTTGTGGAATTCATAAGGTACCACTGAATACCACTATTTCTGTAACTAAGCACTTGTAAATAACAGCGCCTCAATGCCATGGGCTGCTTGCGCAGTATATATATATAAGTAAATAAATGTTTATATTTTTGTACAAGTATTGTTGTTTGATTTTTGAACATACTGTGTGCATGCAATTTTGTTTGAGTATGTTAGCTCTTCATATTGTACTTTAAATATGTTATTTCAACATGCTTTGAAAATGTGTGTGTAAAAAGAAATTAAATAGCAGATAGGTTTGGAAGTGACAGTTGATTTTAGGAGGGGCGTGGCTAACTAGCCATGGACTAGGACGTGCTTTCGTGCTGAGCTGCTGTCGATCCGACATTCATCCAAGAAATTACGCTTAAAAAATGCTGCACGCGCCTGGAAACTGAAGGGACGGGCGTTGGAACACATGCTCTGCAAGAATCCTGAAGAGCAAGTCATTCGTGTCTGCGGATCGGAAGATAATAGACTTTATAAGAAGCGGCCGTGTGGATAAATTGTTGCCAAGATGGCGGACAACAAAGGGAGCGTAATCGCAGCCCTGATGAGAATCGAATCCTCCTGAATTACACGGAGCGCGAGGAAGACGGCTGCCAGCAGCAACGCATTGCAACCTTGCTTGTTACTGCAATAACAAGTTGGCGCTCCCGGGCCCGAATAAATTTTGCGACCAGAGATTGCTACAATAACAACTGAGAAACTCTGCATGCTAGCGTGGCTCCCAGCCGCCCACAAAGGCAGCTGAATCCTGCCAAATCACAGAGAGCGTGAAGAAGTCGGCTACCAGCAGCAAGCACTGAATATTGCTTTAACTACTGTGATGATGCGGCAGTGCTCCCGGGCTTGAATAAATGTATCGCCCGTAAATGGTTACAATAGCAACAGATAAACACTGTATGCAAGCGCGGCTCCCAGCGACTCACAAAGACAGCTGAGCTTGAAGAACGCTGAGATCTGCGGCATGAATAGCGGGCAGAGGTGAGAGAGAGGAGGAAGACACTGACAGAGAGCTGCATCTGCTTGTAGGCAGGAAAGCCCTGAGCGCTGATGACAGCAGTGGTTCATCTATGCACGGAACACACGAAACGGTGTCCCGATGCTGAAACGAATGGAGCAAGATGCCAGATTGAGTTCCTTTGCATGGCGGCAGTGCACTGTGAGCGCAAAGTGGCACGCTGACTGAAATGAAATACAGCCGAAATTAGTGCCACCTAGTAAGGAAGCAACAATGGATCGGGCGCACTGTAAGCCTGCCCTGCCGCATCAAGTGCCTGAGAACTAACCCCTTCCACTGCTGAGACATTTGGTAAATGCAAAGTCGCTGGGCTGTACAGTGGCACCGCAACTGTGGAGTAAGGTCACACGAAACACAGTGCGGAATAAGCACACGAGGTGAGCAGATGCCCTGTCATTTATGAACTGACACAACACTGTAAGCTTTAACAGAGGTTAGGACCTGCAGAAAGTACATGGAGCCCAAGTTGACACTTTGCCAGGAAAAGGGAAAAAGTGGAGTGTGAGCACGGGCCCCGGAAACATGCAATTGAAATACTGCCCGGAGGAGAGACGTGGGAGGACACAGCCCACTATAAGCTTGATCTTGCGGGCCGCCTTGCAGTATGGCCTACTGAGGACTCCCAGACACTAAACTGAAGTATATTGAAATACAGGAGAGCTGATATAGGACACGACGTGAGACTGCAAGATGTCGGTGAAAGGGCTGAAAGCCAGGAGTAAGCAACCCACTATGGACAACTTTGCAAAGGCGCAGCAGACCGCTCCGACCCCAATACAAAAAACGGGAGAAGCATCGGGAGCTGACGCCCCTGAGGGAGAAAACCGACAAGCCTTAGCGGCCATAACGGACCTAAGTGCTAAGTGGGGCACAGCAATGGCAGAACTGTGGACAGCCATGGAGAACAAAATAGATGCCATAGGAATTGAAGTTACCCTGCTGCGACAGGATGTCAGAGCGTTGGCAGAAAGAACTAGTGGCCTGGAAAGCGCAGTGAAGACTAACAATGACGTAAGCATGAACAATGCAAAGGAGGTCCATGTGCTCAAACAACAGGTCGCCAACCTTGAAAACAGAGTGGAGGAAGCCGAAGGACGGGCAAGACGGAACAACATCCAGGTGGTTGGCCTGCCAGAAGGAGAAGAGGGCCAAGACCCCACGGACTACGTGGAGAACATGATCCTGCAAGAAGTGGGAGCGGACAAACTCTCACAGGGGTTCACGGTAGAGCGGGCACACCGAGCCCTGATGAGGAAACCATGGCCTGGAGCTCCTCCGCGGCCGATAATTGCAAACATTTTGAATTACAAAGACAGGGAAAATATCCTGGAGTATTTTCGTAAGGGCGGAACGATATAAAGAGCTTCCTCTAAGATTACAGCATACCTTGACTACACTATGCTGGTGCAAAGACAGAGATATAGTTATGTGGCGGTCAAGAGAAGACTGCGTGCAGCGGATATTTGGGTACAGGCTATTGTACCCAGCGAAGTTGAAAGTTCTGCACAAAGGCACAGCGCTATTTTTTGATACTCCAGAGGAAACGGTGTTGTGGTTGGACTTACAGGGCTGCCCGGCGCGAGATGGGGAACAGGATGGCCAAGAGCACGATAAGTGAAGATACTGTATCATGTACATTGCGAGGGTGGGAGGGTGGGAATCTACTATAGCGCCGTGATGTACTCGATAGATGAGGTGTAGCACTAGAACTTCATGACTCTGGTGGACTATAATATGGTATATAATAGCACACATGAAAATGAGAGCATTAGGCGTAGCAACTTTAAACAAATAGGAGCAGCAGGATCACGGTTACCTACCCCCGAGAACTAGTAACAAGGCAGCCAATAGGGCGGCCTCATCCTGCTGAGCCGCGAGTATGGGTTTCACCAGAAAGGGCTAGATGCGGGGGTGCCTGAGATCCAGGGATGGAGCTGGACAACAGTTGGGGAGGGTGTTGTTGGGGAAGGGAAGGGAAGGGAGGCGGGAGGGAGAGGGGAAGGGGTGCTTGGAGTGTTTGTAGTTGTAGGAAGTTTGAATTGGGGAATGAGCCCAGATAGATTGAGACGGAAGTGGGATCTGGACTGCACCGGTGGGAGGGGAAGGGGACCTCCAATGGGTCATGGGGGATCTTAAAATAATCACGTGGAATGTCAGGGGACTTAACAGTTATCTAAAAAGGAATAAGGTCATGTTTTACCTGCGCAGGCAAAAGATAGACATTGCACTGTTGCAGGAGACACATCTGACATGGGAAAAGATGGAGATGGTTATGAAGAAATGGAAAGGGGTTGTGGTGGGCTCGACATACTCTGCTTATGCTAGAGGAGTACTCATCTGGGTGGCGCCGCATGTCCCATTTCAACTAATACAGGAAGTGGCGGAAAAGGATGGGAGAATGGTCATATTGAGGGGATTAGTGGAGAATAAAGAGATAAGCATTGTAAATACATATGCCCCCAACCAGAACACGGCAGCATATTTCAGAACTCTGTGCACCAACCTTAGTACATGTATGGGTAGTGCAGTGATCTGGGGTGGGGATTTTAACTGTGTATTAAACCCCAGGGTAGATAGATCAGATGGCAAGATCGATAGACCCTTCCCAGCAGCTAAAGCACTGCAGACCCTGCTGGAAGACTTTGGTCTGGCAGATGTGTGGAGAACGAAATACCCCCAAGAAAGGCAATATTCACACTACTCCGCCCTGCAGCAGCTACATACAAGGCTGGACTATGTCTTTGCTACGTCGAAGCTAATACCAGAGATTACTCAGGCAGAATATAAAGCGAGGGTCCTGTCTGACCACTCGGCCCTGGTTCTCGGGTGGCAATACTGCCCCCCGAGAGCACGGATTCCGACATGGCGCCTCCAAGCAGAGGTGCTTAAGGACCCTGTTTTTAGGGAGGACATAAGGGAGGAGATTACAAACTACTTCGAGACGAATACGGGTAGCGTTGACTCGGCAAGTACATTATGGGAAGCCTTCAAGGTAGTGATGCGAGGGGTAGCCATAGCAAAATCAAAAGGCCTGCAAGGTGGGGTTTTGGCTGACCTACAAGGAACAGAAAGGGAACTAGAAAAGGCATTAAAGGGAGGAAGTGAAGACATGGAACTGGTACTTAAATTACAGCAGAAATATGCAGAACAATGGGAAAGATTGTGCAACCTCAACTACAGAAAATATATAGAGAAACAGCATGCAGGAAGGGATAAAACAGGACGGCTTTTGGCATGGTTATAAAAGAGCGAAACTCCCTGACCCACGATCAGAACGATAATGAGAGAAGATGGTAGTGTAGTGGACACCCAAGAGGGAGTTAACCAGGAGTTTGCTGATTATTATAAATTGCTATATGGGGATGAGGAGGGAAGTAGCCATGGGGAGATAACGGAAACATTGGAAGACATAGGACTGCCTATGATAATTGCTGAGGAAAGAGAGGAGCTGGATGCACCGATTACTCTGGAGGAGTTAGAAGAAGTGGTGAGGAAGCTGCCTACTAGTAAGACTCTGGGGGCGGACGGGTTCCCAAGTGAATTTTATAAAGTATATAGGGAGGAAGTGCTCCCCCCAATGTTAGAAATATTAAATGAAGCGTTCGAGGTGGGACGGTTGCCGGAGTCACTTAGAGAAGCGATCATAATACCGCTTTCCAAACCCAACCAGCCTCGGCATAGCTGTGGCTCTTATAGACCCTTGTCGATGTTGAACCAAGACAGCAAATACTGACGGCTGTCTTGGCAAACAGATTGCGAAGAGTTATTGGCAAACTTATACACCCCGACCAGACAGGCTACGTCCCGAAAAGAAATATAACTCATAATCATAGACGACTCCAACGGGTTGTTGAATGGGGAAATAAGAATGAGGGGGAAATGGCAATTTTGTCCTTGGACGCGGTAAAGGCTTTCGATTCGATCAAGTGGCCGTGGCTGCTGGTGGCCCTGGCGGGGTACGGAATGGGGCCTGGATACATAAGGTGGGCGAAGATGCTATATAGTGAACCGCTGGCTAGAGTTAGAACAGGATCAGTGATATCCGAGAGATGGCAACTCAGTAGAGGCACCAGACAGGGGTACCCATGGTCCCCAATGCTTTATATACTAGCCTTGGAGCCCCGGGCAATATACCTTAGACAACAATACGATACTATAGGTATCGAGGTGGGAAGGGAACAACACTTGATCTCCTTATATGCAGATGATTTGTTGCTGTACTTGAGGAACCGGAGGAAAATCTCCAATACATCCTGGAGGAGATGGAGAGATATGCGGGGCTGTCTGGGATAGCGGTGAATCCTCAAAAATCTAGTATTTTCCTGTTAGGCAGTTATAAGGAAACCCCTGTGAGACGGTTACCGGTGTTACAAATACCATGGGCGGTTAGTACTTTCCGGTACCTTGGGATAGACGTGTACCATACGGTTGAAGAGGAACATAGGCACAATACAGAGGTAGCTATTGTGAAAATCGAGAAGTGTATGAAATTATGGGTGAAGTTGCCCCTAGCAATGATGGGACGAGGTGCAATGCTGAAGATGGTGGTCCTACCGAGGCTGCTGCATTATTTTGGGAATATTCCATACATGATACCCAAGAAGTTTTTTGCTAAACTGAACAGCATGTGTAGGGATTTCCTGTGGCATGGTACCCGGAATAGAGTGGTGCTATGGAAGCTGCAGAACTTTATGAAAAAGGGGGGATAAAACTGCCTAATTATGAGGTTTATTATGTAGCGAGCCAGCTGCAATATATTGCCAGATGGCTCTCAGATGAAGCGACCCCCGAATCCAGGTTGTTTGGACATGATTGTGCCCCATTTTATTTATAAGAGATGATCTGGCTGCTCAAGACAGAAATGAGAGAACGCCCTAGGATGATGATGCTTGGGTGGAAGATGTGGCACTGGGCATGCCGGATGAGGGAGAACCCATTCCCATGCTCCCCGCAGATACCTCTAGTTGCACTGGCAGGGGGAGATAAGCAGCTGAGGATGATAATCATGAACCACTGGGAATTGGTGAGGCTGGTAACGTTAAGAGATATCTGGCGAGAGGGGACTATTACAGAGTTTGAAGTGCTGGGGGAGGAAACAGGGTTACACACGGGCCAGTATATCACATATCACAGAATGGTGCAGAGAATCAGGAAAACATGGCCCGAAACAGTATTGGAAGAAGAACCAGATGCTATCATAGATGCAATATATGATATATCGGAGGAGGGGCATGAGATCTCTAGACTGTACGAGATGGTGATGTCTAAGGTCGGGAAGGATTTAACACAATTGAGACTGGATTGGGAAGCGGAAGTAGGAGCCCCGATAGAGGATGGGATGTGGGAACGTGCCCTGGGGTACCACAAGAAGGTGTCAAGGAATGCAAGGCTAAAACAGATACAACTGTATATTATGCACAGGGCATATATGACACCTCAGAGGATATCCAGGTGTGAAAATGCTGGACGACAAGCATGTCCCAAATGTGATGAAGAAAAGGCTGACATGGTACACATGTTTTGGTCGTGCCCAGTAATTGAGCGTTTCTGGGGTGAAGTGGCACAGAAACTAGTGGAAAAGGGGGTCACAATCATCATAGATACAGCCTGGGCCTGCTTGCTGGGGGGGTTCCCCAGATCTCAGAAACTTAAGCATGGTGGTAAATTGAAAGATATAGCATATGTGCTCGCAAAAAGAAGAATTGCTATGGGATGGAAGACATGTCACAGGCCACGGGTGGAGGTGTGGTGGAAAGAGTTGCAGAAATGGGCGGAGGCAGAAACCATGGTATGGCAAGAGGCAAGCCATATAGGGGGAGAGGAAGGAGGCGGCAACCCTGATGGCATGGAAATTGAGATGGTGATGTCTAAGGTCGGGAAGGATTTAACACAATTGAGACTGGATTGGGAAGCGGAAGTAGGAGCCCCGATAGAGGAAGGGATGTGGGAACGTGCCCTGGGGTACCACAAGAAGGTGTCAAGGAATGTGAGGCTAAAACAGATACAACTGTATAGTACGCACAGGGCATATATGACACCTCAGAGGATATCCAGGTTTGAAAATGCTGGACGACAAACATGTCCCATATGTGACGAAGAAAAGGCTGACATGGTACACATGTTTTGGTCATGCCCAATAATTGAGCGTTTCTGGGGTGAAGTGGCACAGAAAGTAGTGGAAAAGGGGGTCACGATCATCATAGATACAGCCTGGGCCTGCTTGCTGGGGGGGTTCCCCAGATCGCAGAAACTTAAGCATGTTGGTAAATTGAAAGATCTAGCATATGTGCTCGCAAAAAGAAGGATTGCCATGGGATGGAAGACATGTCACAGGCCACGGGTGGAGGTGTGGTGGAAAGAGTTGCAGAAATGGGCAGAGGCAGAAACCATGGTATGGCAAGAGGCAAGCAAGGCAGGGGGAGAAGAGGAGGCGGGAACCCTGATGGCATGAAAATCATTAATAGCAGAATTGTTTGGAACAATACAAGACCTGACAGAATCCACGGAGTCCTCAGAACACTTTGTTTCTTTACGAACATTTTAGGACACAGCCTGTGTTCTTAGAACAATTTCAACTTGCCTGCGAACAATACGGACATGCATAGCGTCCTCAGGACACCCCCATTTTGTTCATTTACGAACATCCCAGGACACATAATATGTTCTAAAACACTTTCATCTTGCCAGCGAACAATACGGACAGCGTCATCAGGACACCCACATTTCGTCCATTGACGGACATTTCAGGACACCGCGTGTGTTCTTAGAACAGTTTCAACTTGCCTGCGAACATTACGGACAGGCATAACGTCCTAAGGACACTCCCATTTATTTTCTTTACGAACATTTTAGGACACAGCCTGTGTTCTTAGAACAGTTTCAACTTGCCTGCGAACAATACGGACAGGCATAGCGTCCTCAGGACACTCCCATTTTGTTTCTTTACGAACATTTTAGGACACAGTCTGTGTTCTTAGAACAGTTTCAACTTGCCTGCGAACAATACGGACAGGCATTGTATCCTCAGGACACCCCCATTTTGTTTCTTTACGAACATTTTAGGACACAGCCTGTGTTCTTAGAACAGTTTCAACTTGCCTGCGAACAATACGGACAGGCATAGCGTCCTCAGGATACACCCATTTTGTTTATTTACGAACATCCCAGGACACATAATATGTTCTAAGAACACTTTCATCTTGCCAGCGAACAATACAGACAGCGTCCTCAGGACACCCACATTTCATCCATTGACAAACATTTCAGGACACCGCGTGTGTTCTTAGAACAGTTTCAACTTGCCTGCGAACAATACACACAGGCAGAGCGTCCTAAGGACACTCCCATTTTGTTTCTTTACGAACATTTTAGGACACAGCCTGTGTTCTTAGAACAATTTCAACTTGCCTGCAAACAATACGGACAGCGTCGTCAGGACACCCACATTTCGTCCATTGACGAACATTTCAGGACACCGCGTGTGTTCTTAGAACAGTTTCAACTTGCTAGTGAACAGTATGGACAAGTATAGTGTTCTTAGGACACCTCCATTTTCGTTTCTTTATGGACATTCCGGACACCCACACTGTCCGCGGACACCTGAACTGCTTTTAAAAAAAAAACAGAAAGGAATTAGGACACAATATAATAATTTTACTTTATTTTACATCTATGTTAAATTTATGACAGAGAAGGTGAGGCAGAAACTGAAACAAAAACAGGAGAATTAGGGGTTTCAATAGGATTTATATGAGGTGAAGAAGGGATGGAAGTCTCATCAAAACGTTTTGGTTCATGGAGAGGGTTTGGGGATAATTGACTGGGATATGGTGAGGGGGGACAGGTACATGTGGGACAATGGTATGTAGTTGTTTGTTTGAAGTGATCCTCCACAAAGTTTTTTAAATTATTAAAATTTGCCAAGAGTAGGTCAATTTTTTCTTCTATGTGCTGAAGAGTCTTATCCGATACAGCTTTTTCTTTAGTGTTTTCAATTTTTGTATGGACTGTACAAAAATAAAATATATAGGTTAAAAGTATATAAAATAATATGAATTACTTGGTTTATATAGTAAAGTGTCTACCATTAGATTCACTATCTTCTGACATTTCCTCACATGGAAAATGCTCCTCTAGCCACTAGAGAGTACTAGACATTTCTGTGAGAAAAAAAAACATAATATCATTCTTTTTTGTATCTAATACAGAAAGTTTACAAATATATGAGTAAAATGCAGTACACTTACTATTTCAGGTAAGGTGTGTTCTGAGTGGTCTGTGGATCTGCTGTTGCTCTTAGTTGTGGAGTTTCTGTGAGGTAATCATGTTGGAAGCCTATCTTTCTTCTTTTGGTATATTCCATTTTAGAAAATATTGTATTTAAATTAATGTTTAGTGTGTTATATATATGGGTTACACTTCTTATTTATTACTACATATAATGTGAATGTGTGCTGGTTTGCGAATTTGTAAAATGTTCATGTTATGATGTAACAATTAAACATACACCCCCAGACTTTTTGGGTAGTGGTGCTGTTGTCCGAACATGTCTGCAGACATTAAAAGAGTTTGCGGACATCAACTTCAGTAGAGGGGGTTCAGTATGTTCGATATTACATTTACTTAAAGTCAGAGTTATTATTGTTAAGTTGCGCTACTAAAAACCTATGAAATTCAGTGAGAAAACTTTGTTAAAGGGATGTTATGGTTCCAAGTAAAACCGAAAAAACCCTGAAATTCACAAGTTATGGTAAGCTAAGCAACCATAACTCGCGCCACCACTGTGCACTGCTAAGACTAACACCCATGACATCAAAGATGACATCACAAATATCATTGATGACATCACTGATGACATCACATGTGCATTTACTTTTCATGAAATGTCTGTACAAGGGATTCTTATTATAATGTTGAGAAAAAAGTGTCAAAGATTATTGGAATAAATATCAAGAGCTAATTAGTGCATTAAGCGATGCATTGATATAAATAGCATTATATGATGAAGTTCTATCCAATATACTAAGGTATTCATGCAGAAACATAGGCATTGTGTGCAGCATACATGATGAAGGTATAATATTCATAATGTTGATATGTTGAATAATGAAATTATAAGTGTTTTCTTATTAGAGTTTTGTGTACTGTGAAATATGTAATAAGTAGCTAATAAAACCCACGTATAATATAATTGCATTATTACAGATAAAACACAAAGACACAATAACACATACAAATATGGGTATATACAGGTAAAGGGAAGTAAGCAAAAAAGCAGAAGTAGTAGCAGAAATAATTCATAACCTAACTGATTACCTTTATGCAAATAAATGATTGCTCTATTTCAAAGCTGCTATTTACCCTATGTACATGTATTACATGATGTGACTGGACCCTAAGGAAAGTAGTGTGAGTACAATGTATACATATATGAGCATATACAGGGAAAATACAGTAAAAAAAACAACAGAACTATCAGAAAGTGCTGATAACTCTACTGATTATCTTCATGCACAGAAAGAATTGCTGTTTTTCAAGCTTGTGTCTTCCCATATGTATATGTTTCATATGATATGACTGGACCCTAAGGGAATTACTCTAACAACATACTTGAAGTATAAGTCTACAAATATAGTACGTTTACAATTTTTTGTTCATGACTGTTACTGAAGAAAACCATGTGGTTTAGATATGTCAGTAAAGGAAAAAAGAGGGAGACAGACATGTGATGTCATCAGTGATGTCATCAATGACATTTGTGATGTCATCTTTGATGTCGTGGGTGTTAGTCTTAGCAGTGCACAGTGGTGGCGCGAGTCATGGTTGCTTAGCTTACCATAAATGGCGAATTTCAGGGGTTTTTCGGTTTTACTTGGAACCATAACGTCCCTTTAACAAAGTTTTTTCACTGAATATTATATATATATATATATATATTTTTTATATATATATATAAAAATCCCCCCTAGTGGGTATTGCCATCTACATAGATAAGGTGCAAAGTGCTGACATGGGGCAAGAGGTGTCTTAGACATTGTGCAACGGCTCACTGGCAGTTAACCCTTGCGGTTGCCAGTGCCTCGCTGACACTGGACAGGTACTCCCTGATGGGTTCCCGTCTGTCTAAGTGTGTAAAGTGCACTGTGCTAATCTATAAAGCATCACATGCCTTGCATTTTGTATAGTGGATGACTGGCAGTAATCCCTTGCGGGCGCCAGTGTCCCATGTATTCTTGAAAGTGCAATATGCTATATGAACTAATACAAGTGCTTCCTAGTGGATTCACAGTCTGTCTTGGCATATAAGGTGCACTGGTGCTAATATAAAAGTATCACTTGCCTTAACAGTTGATGGACAACCGCTGCTAGGGTTAGATATCGGGAGATTTGGGCCAGATGGTGCATTTAGATCTGATGTTCTGACATGACTGTTCTTCTCGGATTGCAGGAGGCATGGAGTTCCAAAGCTGGGCTGCTTTAGTAGGGAAGTTGTTACCACCTACCTTAGAGAGTTTGAATCTAGGGACAAGGAGGGAGTTGCTATGGGCTAGTCTGGAAGGTCTGGTGGAGGTCCTTTTATGGAATCTCTCGGCGAGATAGCTGGTGGCAATGTTGGTCAGTGATTTGTGGGCGAGTCACGCTATTTTCAGTTTGATTTTGTCATTTGTGGAGAACCAATTATTTTGCCGCCTAATCTCAGAGCTATTATCTCTCGTAGCCACTCCAACGGCCGCTCTAAAGACATTGTTTTGAAGTGTTCAGATTTTCCTAATGATTGCTTTATTTGACCCAATATAGAGCGTGTTGCAATAGTCAAGCCTGGATAGAATGAGGGCTCTGGCCAGGATGATACAACTGTTGTTTGAGAGGAAGGGTTTACCGGTTCTGATGAGTTTACAAGTGTAAATTGTAGTGGAAGCCAGTGTGTTAACTTGTTTGGTGAAGGAGAGGGCTGTGTCGAGATAGAAGCTAAGGGTTTTCACCTCACTGGCCACTTTAATGAGGTTGCCGTCAATTATGAAGGAGGCGTATTCAATCCCAAGTTTATTGAGTTTGGTGGAGGTGCCTAGAATGATGAGCTCTGTTTTGTCATCATTCAGGCATAGACCATGATTGGCCATCCATGCCTGGTTGATGAGATACACCGTATTCACCAAGTCCAAATCCTTAACATAATCCCCTGAAAGTGGTAGGAGCATCTGTGTATCATCCGCATAGTTAGTGTAGGTGATACCGAGATTGTCCAGATCATCGAAAAGGGGCTAATTGAATATGTTGTGTAGCCTGGGAGAGACACAAGATCCTTGGGGTACGTCACATGTGATAGGGATAGGGTAATCTGCTGCTGAGGGCGAGAATACCCGCATAGTCCTTTCACTTAGGAAAGACTCAATCCAAGCTATGGCCTCCCTAGAGAAGTGAGCAGCTGAGTCTAGTTGGCTGCATACGACCTCGTGGTCGACCAGGTCGAATGCAGCTGAGAGGTCAAAGAGGAGGAGGAGGGCAGATTTCCCTCTATGCAATGGATCACTGGCAGTAATCTCTTGCATTTGTCAGTGTCTCATGTGTTCTTGAAAGTGCAATGTGCTAGATGAACAGTCTTGCTACGTGTTGTAGGGCCCGATTATATAAACACCTGCTGCTCTATTCACAGTTGGCATTCTTGACATATCACCTGCTATCAGATATTACACCAATTCCTCTTACAATACAAAATGTTTGTGTAAACAACAGTATAACAATAGACAAAATAAAAAAGGAGACAAGTCAAAAGTTAAAAAACACACATCAGCGAGAATTCAAAATACATTCAAAACCACAGGTTGCTGATGTTGAAATAAACTCCAGAGGTGAAAGGTCCAGGGGTGTCTCGAAAGTGTCCACTTGTTTTTTAACAGGGTCCCCTTGAAAGGGTGGCTGTCATGTTCGGCTCAGACTATTTAGTCACCCACAAAGGTATAAAGTTCCTCATCTTGATTGTGGCCTGCTGGACATTTAGTATTGTAGTCCACTATGCAGCGAGATTCCATTTGTCTAAGCCTCCTTAGTCTGCTGCGTCATCTGGGATGTACGGCAATAGTGTCAATCGCAAAATATTTAAAAAGAGGAGATGTTGCCCTGATGTTTGTCCTCAAAGTGCTTAGCAAGAGGGTAGTTCATATCCCGATTTTGTATCGCTCATAGATACTGCAAAATGCACAGTCTTACCTCCAATTGGGTACTACCTATATACCACAGAATGCATTCACAAGTGATGATGTAAATTGCGAATTTTATTTCTTTCTTGATGGCAACTTGATTCCTCGTTCGTGGATGGGTGAATTTTCTTGTGTTCAACCGAAAATGACATGCTTTACATTTTGCACAGGTGAAGAAACAAGGCATTTCGATTGGGGGACCAACCGCCTACAGTCTGAGCATTGACAGGTTGCAACATGCTTGGTCATAATTTTGTTTGAATAGAGGCGGGTTTTCTGTATGTGACTTGCATTTGCTTGGAGAAGATGACTGGTATCTTTGTCCCTCTTTAACAGGTACCAATGTTTGCCCAAAATGTCCTTTGTTCCTTTTGCACCGAGGTTGTATGTAGTGATAAATCTGATGATATTGTCACCTCTGTATTGAGAATTTATGGGGCAAATTGTTTTTTTGGCAAGTATATCTTTTCTGGTTTTACTACAACTGCGGTCATATGATTTGTTGATAATACTTTTTCGATAACCTCTTGCCATGAATCTTGCAGCTGTTTGTTTTGTTATTTTGCAGAGTCACCTTTTCACTGCAATTCCTCTTGATTCACAGGAACTCACCATAGGAACTATATATATTAAAAAGAAGAGAGGTAGATACCTTGATTCCTCGTTCCAAGAGGGGTGGAAAGTCTAAAAAGACTCCAAATAAGGGTGTGAAGGATTCCCGAAGCAAGGCCAATAAGAAGAGTGCCGATCAAACACCAAGATGGAGTAAAAATGAGATGAGACACATTTACTAAATGTGGTAAAGAAAGGCGTACACAGATAATGTATTAAAGTGCATATAGTAAAAACCAAGATGATTATTAACACTTTTAATCAGGAGATTGACATCAATCACAAGGGTAAAAATCCAAGGAAACCAATAAATAAATAAAAAAGACATTCTGAAAATTACAATGATAAAACAATGAGATACTAAAAATGTATAGAAAATATAAACAAAGGAATAAAAAGAATATTGTTGCATTTAAAAAGCAGATAAAATATTCAGCTTTTCAGATAAATAAGCGGCAATTTATGGCGCTTGCTCAAATTGATCAGTATGTTATATTTGATCAAATTAAGAGAAGAATAAAAGGTTGGGTAAGTATAGACAGTCGGAATTGACTTGTCACCATTGGTGACACTCCACTTCTACACTTATGCAGGACATTACCAAGATATACGGCTAAAATACAGAAGTATCATTCGGAGTGGGTACAAAGCACGACTAATAAGACACTCATGCCATGGCCTCAAGAGGGTTCGTTTTTAAAAACAGTATTGTGACATATGACAACGTATTTACATGCCACATATAAGGGAAAGAAGTTACAGAAAAGATTGGCTGTTTTAGAGTTAAGGAAGATGTATCAAAGTGAGAAAGAAGATCCAGCTAAGAAGGAGTGGATGCTTAATTAGCATATAGGTCAGGATGTAATGCCTTCGACTCCCCTTTCCCTTCCTTGAAATAAAACCATAGATACAGAAGAGAATGGATTTTATCCTTTAAAGGAAAAGAAAGCAGTGGCGGGGTATGTTAATTCGACATATGGCCCCCCACTTATAACAGTGAGGACAATACGGAAGAGAGCAAAAGCAGAGAACATAAATATATCTCTACACACGCTGAAAGTAAACTGCGTGATGAGAGAAAGGATAGGCAAGTTAGGCAGATTGAGGTAGAGGAAGAAGCAAGGAAGCAGAAATAAATAAAAGACAAAGCTAAGGGAATAACAATAGTACAGAATTAATGGATGGGAGGACAAATATTACATACGTTGGACGATAAGGGCATTGATGGAGTTTGAGAAAGGGACGAGAGAGAACAGTGGGAAAAGAAAGAAAAAGAAGAAGAGAGAACAGATAATGAAAAAAAGATAGAGAAAGAAAGCAAAGAAGAACAAAGAAGGTACGAGGCAAGGAAAGAAAAGGAGAGACTAGAAGAGAAGAGATGAGAGGAGGTAGAAGCATACAGAATGAAATCACATAGGTTGCAAAGAAGGCAAGAGGAAGATGAATTAAGGGAGATGAGGAAGGGAGAGAAAGAAATTAACAGAAGTAAGGGATTAAAAGAAGACAAGATAGAGTATCTATGTCATAGAACCATAGTGCCTATCAAAGCACATGAACGGTTTGAGGAAGAGAGAGGGTCACAACAGTTTCGCAGGGAGCTGCAACGAATACCGAGAATACCAACATGGGCAGATGAGTGAGACAGAGAAAAAGTAGGGCAAAGAAATGGGATTTATATAGGCAGATGGGGGATAAGACCCAAGAAAAAATAGAAGGATCTCTATCGGGGGAACCTGGAGGAAGGTCAGGTGATGTCTTAACAGACGAGCACAGAACACTGTGTTTAAACAGATTAGATCTTGAGGATGCGGAAAAGGATAACAGTCATACAAGCTGGGGCATAATATTGTCAGACGAACAAAGGGAAGAAAATGAGAGAGCACGAAGGGAGGGCGCATGCAGATGTTTAAAAGAATCAAGTGTAGAAAAATGGGTAAAATTGTCATATTTAGAGGACCCAAATGAATCACAAGAATCAATACTAAATACTGATTGATCACAAGCATGATCGTGAAGTGCAGGGGATGGATCACCACTTTATGTAAGTAGATTAAGGGCACTACCAGGACAGAGACAAGCGGGTGAGACTAACCCCATCTGTAAGACAAGAATTATAGGCAGGTATGATTATGGACCAGGATTTTCACAATTCCCATTATTAAAGAAAGGGGGAGGACAACTTCAATATATACCATGGCCACAAATAGATAAAGACAATTTAAGATGTAAATTACCAAGTGCAACATCTGGTGCAGGAAAATGGATTTATAAGCTAGATAAAATGACATCAGGAATGACGTTAGCGATAGGCGACAAAAAAGAATTGCTAGCAGCCATTATAGGAAAGAGCGCTGATGACATTTGGAAGCGAGCAGGATACATAGGTGTGACGCACAAAACACGACATACAATGGAGCACCGTTTAATAATTGCAGAGCAGATGTATGGTGGGTGCTGAGAGTACAATATCCCAATACATCATATATGGGTGTGATTTTGACTAGGAAAATGGGGGGAGAATGAGGACCCTGTCGCCTATATGCAAGACATTCAAGAGAGATGGCGCATTGAGACGTGTTAAGCGTTTAATAAAATGGTAGCATTATTTTACCACATTTTATGTCAGGGGCTGCCTGAGGCAGTGCAATGGCAAATAAAGAAACAAACGGGAATGGAAGCAAAACCATGGTCAGAAATACAATTAATGATCGTGCACAATGTCAATTGTTGCAGGAGACAAATAAGAAGAAAGCCGAGAGTAGTAAGCAGGAGAAGGAAAAGGTGGTTCAGAAAAAGGTGTCAAAAAATCCATAAAGGGAGCAGTATTGACGAGTAATGAAGGTGGGGTGACACAGGAGATGCAATTATTGCAGCAAAACAATGTAGTGTATCTGATGGATCACAGTGGGTACAATGTTTAGCCAAGAGAAGAGGGAATGGGCATAGAGGAGGAGGATGAGGTGGATTTCAAAACCCTCAGGGAAGAAGAGAATTCAATGGCAGACAGTCGCAACAATTCTGCAATTGCGGGAGAATAGGAGACATATCCAGAAAATTTAGAAGCTGAGGAGGTATGCAGCAAAATTGGCAAACTCGAAAAGGGGGGAGGGGTTGCGCTATGTTCCGCAATATAATACAGAACTGCAGGAGTATTATGCCCAAGATCACACACAGGATCAGACATATGGGCTGCAACCACAGCAAATACAGCAAGCGCCATTACAATTGCAATCGCCACATAGGCAAGCACAGTAAGTGCTCATGCAAACAGAACAAGTACAAACCCAGAAATTTCAGACATAACAGGCCATGGTACAACAATGGAATATGATAACAGGAGTCCAGCAAGGACCTGAACCCAAATTAGGGAGTGTGGTTGTGGTATGAGGGAATCCTTTTACAGGTACAGGAATTGATGTATATCCCCAATAGGACAGCCCACAGAGTGACCTGTTGTATTCAGTACTATCAGTGACACCAGACCCCCAAGAGGAACCAAGGGTCAAGGTGATGATAGGAGGCAAGACAATTTTATTCCTTGTAGACACTGGAGCAACCCGTTCCTGTGTCCATGAGGGAAAATATCCAATGTCAAGCATTGTCATGAATATGCAAGGATTTTCTGGGGTGATGAGTTTAGTTCCTTTCACAGACAAATTACCAATCTCTATATGAAAACATGACATGTTGATGCCATTATTATATTCCAGGCAGGCACCAGTTAACATATTAGGAGGGCGTGATTTAATGAGCAAACTCAACATGATGATATCTTTTACTGACGAAGGAATAGTGTGTTCCACCCCAGAGATACATTATATGAATGTGAGCGAATTTATATTACCCTTTCTAAGCCAGAAGGCATTACGAGGCGTCTGCTTGGACCCAGAAGTATTCTTGTATGGAGTGACTGTTTTATTATCGTGGTTACCCAGAATGATAGGTAAACTTTTAAGAATACCTGATGAGTTTTTGTTCAGACCAGAAATCCCTGTAGATGATGAATAAGGGCAGATTATGCCCTTAGAGTTAGGAGCAGCAGTGGCCAGAGAGCAAAGGGTGTTTCTTCATGGAACTGATGATGGGAGAAGAGGATGGAGAACAGTGATAGCCCTTGATGAAGGATATAGGCTGACAGATTTGACAGATAATGAATTAGTATTTTTCATTAATCTCACTTATTGGATTAAAGTTGAAAATAGAGAAATACTGCAGAGAATGGCGCTGGTAAAAAATAAAACATTATTTTTCCAGAAAGATGTAAATAAAGTGCAAATACTTTTTGGACCACAAGACAATATGACGTGAGTCTATTGAAAGGAGTAGGAGCAGTTAAAATCAAGCTTAAACCAGAGACTCTTTTACTACATGCGAAGCAATGAAGGTATATATGTGACCACTTCCACTTGAATGAAGCAAGAAATATTGATATGTAAGGATATGATATGATATAATGCACCTTTACACGGTTCCTAGTCATTGCATCGAATGCCAAACTGTCGAATGCCATATACCATAGAAAAAAAAACATCAAAATAAAAGCATCAAATGCATTTAAAAAAAATAAAATTAATGGGGGTTCCCCCACAACCCCCCTTTTTTAACCTTTAAAACCCATTAAAATTAAACTAAACCATTCAATGCTTTTTTTTCGATGCATTTTTCTCTATGGTATCGCATTCGACGGTTTGGAATTCGATGCAATGACCAGATACCCTTTACAAAAGTGTTTCAAAGCACAACGAGGCAAGGGAGGGGGAACAGAGGGAAGACAGAGACAATGATCTTACTAGGCCAGGTGACATTGAGATCGTGCAAGTGCAGGGGTGGGGGAAGGAGAAAGTGAGGGAGGAGGGGAGGAGGCAGTGCAAGATTGGTGGTATTGGTACCACCTATTCTCCATGTCCCATGGCTGTGTACCCAGAGAGAAAATCAGTGGTGGGGGGTGATGGAGATTCAGACAGGACCTTCGCCCCCTAAATAATATAGTTGAAGCTGAGTTTTCTTTAGTTCTAAATCCTGTGACAATATTGTGTAATATCCCATCTAAACATAGATTATGTGGATATGCAGCAGACATCCAACAGCTGCAGATTTATGCTAGTCGTGGTATGTCCTTTTTCTAGGTGGATTGAGGCAGCTCCATGCACAAACCCTGACGCCACATGTGCTGCCAAATTTCTTGTGCTTGAGGTATTTTCAAGATGGGCTGCATGCAAGGTTTTGCAGTCTGACAATGGACCCCATTTTGTAAATGAATTGTTTGAACAAATAGTTCTCCTAATAGGCATTAAGCATATGGTTTCTTCTGCGTATCACCCACAGGTGAATGGCCTCTGTGAAAGATTAAATGGATTATTAAAAGAGAGGATTGCAAAAATAAAAATTACTTTAAAGAAGGGGTGGATACATTGCCTACCCTTTTCCTTATATGCCTTAAGAAATCAGCCTGGCTTAGATCACCATTAAACTCCTCATGAGTTGGTGACTGGATTCCATATGAGAACCTCCCTTGCTACTCCATCTAAGTTAAAAACTGATGTCCATAGTGTAGTGAAGGTACTAGGTGAAGAGATGCATGATTGCCTAACAACAATGACTGCAAGTGTTCTTTCATGTCTCAACAAGTCAAGAACCGAAGAGAGGGGTCAAAGAGAAGCAAAAAAGATGATCAACCCATTAATCAGAAGATTTATTAAAGCAACCCATTCTATATCCAGGGGACCAGGTGCAGGTATGAAAGCTTGTATGCACTTGGAGTATACCCCGCTTTCAAGGACCAAACAAGGTGGAAGAGGTCACACCCACAGTGGGCAAATTAAAAGGAAGAGGAGCCTGGCTGCATTTGCATGACATCCAACCATATAAAGGAGAAAACCTTAACCATGCCTGCAGCTACCGATGGTGAAGCACGAGGATATGTTCCATGCATGCAGACTCGTTCCTTGGCTAAGAGCAAAGAAAAGGAAAAAGAAAAGCTTACAAGCACTTTAAACTGACGATCGATATCTTTCAAATTTGCTAAAGAATAATTAGACCTGCAGTTATCCTGGAACTCAAAAGAGACAATGCTTTAAACTACCGAAGCTAAAAGAAGAGAAGCACACTTCATCTTTATGTGAGCCATTGTAATAACACTACACACATTCTTGTATGCTGTTTTTACCAACATATTAAAGTCTGATCCCGGTTTAATAAAAAGATACATTAACATTTTAATGTTTTTTGGCAATCCTAAAAACAATCACAATATTTTCAGAATGATTATAGCCATTATCTTGCAGTTTTTAATATAAAAGTGTGAGTCACAGAGAATAACAGAGTTAGATATTAAAAGTCAAAACAAGATGAGGAAGTTTCAGAATGTAAGAGGCTCATTGCCATCAAGAAAATCTATGCGTTTCCGTGGAATAATAATTGTGATATAATTCTGCATTATAATTTGTGTTTTCCTCTGGATTATTATGGCATTTAGACATGTTATAAGAAACAATACAGATATGGTGGGTGACAATGAAACATTCACTTTTGTCCCTGATGAAAGCACAAACTCATTAACAAGTAACCTATAGATCAACAAATGAAGGAGATGGGAGAGAGAACGTCAGTTGAACACTGCTATGTCTGTTCCTTAATATCGTATGCACTAACCATAGCAAGGACATTTATTGCCGAAGAAATTTCTGCACAGGATGACAAGTGTCTCAGTCATCTAGTAGTATGTACAATCGAAGGCCAATTTGAAGGAAAATTGACAACTTTACGATGGCAATCAAGAGGAACCTTTCCATAATAAAATACCTATGTGAAAACAAAAAGAATGGAAAGTGGAATGGGTTGGACAAGTAAAAAACCTATGTATCCAACCCTGATTGAAGAACAAATAAAAATTGTGGAGATGAAGAGGATGGACTGCACAGTTATGACTGAAAGAGCAGGAGAACCAGGATGCTGGGAGAGACCTCAGCTATTGATGTATGGATGTGTTGACACCAGTACCAGATGGGAAGAAGGACGATTATCTTGCCCTGCACACTAATTGAAGAAGGATCCAGTAAGCATAGTGCAAATTGTAAATGACATATGCCTAGAATCATGGGCCAAATACTCTAAATTGCTAACATGGGTTGACAATGAAGCAGGCCCGGCATCTATAATACCACTAAAGAATGCAACAACAGATTTCAGGAATAATGGCCTGGTTCTGGTTGGAGAAAACAAAGGATCTGGACAGATAATCGAGGTTGCAGGTATGAATGGATGAACTGCCGTATTGATGGACCGATAATGGACCTGTGAATCCAGAGCTTAAACGCAGTTGCCTAACAATTGGGGAGGAATATGTTCTATTGTGTTAATACATGTTCCAGCATTAGTGATTCCTCAAAGTGATCTCAACATTGATGAATTGTCTAAAATGAATGAGCACCAAAGAAGGAAGAGGTAATTTAACCTCTGCCGGTTGAAGAGGGAGAATTATTTCTCATCAAAATCAATAAAGGCCTATGAAGATTTCCCAGATGAGTATACAGTGTTCAGCAAGAGAGCAATGATATTGACATCTATATTCATGCCAGGACTCCAGACTGCAGTAAATGCCAAGTGGCTGCAGATTACAAGGTGTGAGCTGCTACAGACGGTCAATGCAACAATAAAAGCATGTAATGCAATCAGAGAAGCATTGAGAGCCATCAGGCTGATGACTCTAAAGAACAGGTATGTCTTGGACTTAATTACAGCCCTGGAAGGAGGTGTATGCGCCAAGGTTGGGCCATCTTGCTGTACAGTCACACTATCTCATGATGGAGAAAATTGAACCCTGACAGAAGTAATAACCATGTTGACGACCCTGCATATGAAGATGGAAGATGAAGCTGATGAGACAGCAGGAGATGACTGGTTTTAATTTCTATTATCATGTGTTCCAACTATGCTGGCAAATGTTTTTAAATACTTGGAGCAATTCTGGTGTTGGTGTTGCTAGGATTTTGTCTCATAAGGATCATCTTGAGACAGTGCCAGAAGACAGCCAAGAAAGCTATTGGGATGAAGATAATGATTGATATAGATGCTGGAGCTGGTGAGCAAATACACAATGAGGAAAGTACCTGTGAGAATATAAGGTAAAGTCATTTGGCACCTCCAGGAATGAACTTCTACTACCCTAAGCATCATAGAAAAGTATGTAGGACGTTGGATATTCCTTCCACCTAAAGAGAGTGCTGTCACATGCCCTGGAGTGTGGATGAACGTATAAAGAGTGCATGTCACCTGAATGGGGTAACAAAGATATGGATCCAAAAGTAATGACAGTATGAAGAGTAGATGAAGGAGATTGAAGAGAATATGCTCGAGGACTCAACCGGAGGGTGGAATGTAGAGAGCAGGTGGATGCATTCTGCCAAGCTCTCGCCCCCTCACCGTCATCATATTTAAACAGTAGGAGAAGAGCTCTATATGGATCTGCATGTGTTGTTCCTATACCACATTGAGTGTACGAGAGACGATATGCACTCAGACAACCGTATCAAATGTATCCTCACACTGAAAGAGTGGAAGGATATTGTGTGGAAGGATGTCAACATGCACCATTGGACATCATGGAGTGATAAGTAAAATATGATGAGGGCAGAGTAATGTCATAAAGAAAATGTCTGAAGACATACTGAAACGATATAACTAAAGCAAAAAGAGAAACATGTACAAAATGATAAAGCAATCATGTATGCAACATAAGATAAAGTAACTTTCTGAAAAATAAGTGTAAATATGCAGTGATGCAAGCTAGATAACACATATAGAATCCTGCTATAGAGAAATATATAACGTGGCAAGGATGGCCATAATTGGAAGATGGATGCTGGCTCATGTTAAGATTCAATTCAGCTATCTCAGAGACAGACCAGGGTTATAGAGTCAGGAGACGCTGGAAGAACAACGGTGTGTGCGAAATAAAAGGGAGTCTATTTTGGCCTATGATCAAGGATGCTATTTTGAAGGAATAATTGCAAGACACAAAGGGAGGCGGAATGGATAAGCCATAAATCATATTTTTCTTAGATTAAAAAGAAAACATCTGCAAGAGACAATTAAAAGTGTAAAAAAGTGTATATAAGATGGAGTGAGCAAATCTCTAGAGGCAGAGAGGGGCATTGGCACTTAGTATAATTAAATCAAATATCAGTAAATAAGAGGTCAAAATGGGCACATTTGTGGTCTATTCACGCGTGATTCAGAAGTCGAAAACAAGGGCTATTTGTTTAGCTGTGGGTGAAGATAGTTATGAGCTTACACTCCTTTGAATATCCAAGAACAGAGAACAGGCTACAAGATCAACTACAGATGGGAAACCTTGGCTCATGGTCGGACTGATGAGCGATGATAGATTAATTGGAAAAGTGGCGAGTAATCTGGCGTGACTCAAGCACCTGGGTTTCGTTTTGCTTACATGCTGCTAACGAGCCTAAAGTCTGAGGTTGGGTCAGAATGCCAACCAATCAGTGGGTCTATGGGGCACCCTGCTATAATTGTTGCATAGAGAAATGCGCTGCCATTTTGTCCGCTATGATCAGTATTATACGTATTTGCAGGTAGTTTGAGGCATGCCCTACAGTTAAGGGGCATCCAAAGGTGTACTAAACCCTATGTATTCTATAAGTGCATATGTTCGTCTTAACAATCCCCCCATCAATACGTTTTACAGTTGGCATGTAGGATGACATCATAGATGATGCATATTGGGGTATAAGACATCTGTGTAATCAAGTTTTTGGGTGAGTGTGCAAGCATCAGTCTGATGTCTGCCAGTTTGCCCAGCTTATTTAAATTGAGAATAAAGTAGTACTTTGCCATATTCTTTGAGTCTGTCTGGGTATATGGTTTGAGATCTTTATTGGTAATCCCATCTAGTACAAGAGATGCTTCACGGTGATAGAGCAAATTAGGACTATTCCACTGAGGTGAAATTTTGTACAACCATGCAAACAGGGGTGATCCCTAGAGGAAATGAAGAAAGGGAAACGAAATGGCCCACACAATATGCCACACCGCTCTCCACATTCACCATACAAATTAACCAAAATTAGGTTGATCAGAAAAAATGGTGTGGTACAGATGGCTCAAGAATCATTCCGAGTAACGGAGGTGATTGAAGGATTTCTCCTCCATAACCCAAGTGTCTGTAACCCCTGCTAGTACTACTGAATGATGACCCCTACATATGAACCTGTGTTGTTCTAGAGATAAACTTCTAAAAGTGAGTCATTTACACTTACACAGGAGTTTACTAGCTGTCCCTACTTTATCCGGATGTTAGTGATCGACCAAGATTTGGATAGTGTCTTACATATACTCTCTGTGACACGGACTACTGAAACCATGTTCACTCTCACATCTCTCTTTTCTACTCTTTTCTACTATTTATCCGTTCTGCCTCACTCTTCTCAGCAGTATTTTATCCCTCAGATGTTTCACTCTTCCTATATCTCATCCCTACCATTTGATATTATCCATACTTCTACAACTTCTGCTCCCCATCTATGCTATTACTCCCTCCTACACAAATTACTCCTGTATCCATACTACTACTCCCTCCTCCACACTACTACTCCCTCCTCTACACAACACCTACTCAGTCACCTTCCTTCCTCCTGCTGGTCGCTTATATCCTCCTTCCGTCCACGGTGTGTGTCTGTAAAGTGCAAATGATTAAATAGGGGGCTAAGGAAGGCAGGAGTTCCTGTCCACACTCTGGCTTTGGCCTCGCCCGATATCCCTGTAAGTTCTTTGAGTGAATGTGAGTAAGATTCTCTTTTCCATCCCTGATGGTCAAGTGATCACTTTTAAGTGTTGATCGGGCTCACTATGAACCCTCTGCTGCTCTTTAAGGTCCCTCGATCTCCACGCATGGTAGTGGCTTCCGTGTGGGGCTTGCTCAGTCCTAATTGGGGTTGCAGTACAGCCTCCAGTAGAATAGCTGCTGGTTCAGTCTTTCTCCTGTCTTTTTATGCCACAGTCTCAGGTATCAATCTGGTGATGTGGCTTTCTCTCTTGTTAGGACTGACTCAGTAGCAGTCGAGTAATCATTCAGGATCCTCTTCATCTTCTGTTTCTGCTGATCTGATAGCAACAGAAAAACACAGACAAGTTTCTGTTCTTTGAGGCAAAGCTGGAGATATCAGTTATCTGCAAAGTAACATACTGGCACATAGGGGCAGGGAAGAGAGATTGGGACCTTCTCAGTAGGAGTTCCGTTAATGGAGAAAAGGGTGTCTGGACCTCCTCCTGCACCTCCCATCCTCTGGGAGAGGAGTTCCTAATCTCCTCTGTCAAGGATGTGGCTTTGCCACAGGTGGTAAATACCTTTATCCCCTTTTGTTCCAATATGCTTCAGCTGGAACATGTGTGTTTTCATGGAAGCATGAAGAGTATGCGGGATGTCAGTACTTTGCAATGTCATGCTTTTTCATATTGCTTCTAAATAGTTTATTACACCATGAATGTATGTGGAGAGGCATATGTTCACCTTGTGGATGGCCGACTGGGCTCAATTTAGATTTGTGCCTATCTAAACAATGGGGGCTCGACTAAACGGACTGAAACTTTCAAGCCAGAGTTCAAGTATCATCTATGTATATAAGTATTTGATAGCTCGAGTTGGCTCGAATAATATTCTATGGTAATACTAAATTCTGAGATACTGGTAGCTTAGGAAACGATGCAATAAGTCACTAATTTTCTGCCTGGTGCCATACTTTTGGAGGGAGAGTAGAGAGATAGAGCTGTAGACCTTGGGTAATTCTTTACAAGTCATCCTTACTCCAAATCCCCATTTAGTTGTGAAATGTTATTTCATTTTTGTAGTTAAATCAATTTGTTTTAAGAAAAAATTATTATATTTTGTTTTACTTTCGGTTTCATTTTACTTTAATATAAAAGACAAGAAATCATGGCCTGGTTCATTGATCCACAGCTCAGTCAACAAGCTGCTGATGCAGTCAGTGTTTGTTTGTGTGCAGATAATGCATACTTAAATTAAGTAAATTGATCTTAGTAGGAATTGTCTTTGCTTTCAGTTAATTTATTTCTCTTAAAAAGTAAATAGCATTTTGTTTTGATTTACTAGCTTTGTGTTGTTCAACTGTTTTCTACAAATACATTTTCTTTTTCCATTTAAATTGTTTTGATTGTTTCCTTTATCATTTATATTTATTTTGTTATTTTAAGAAAAAAAGGATATGTGTTTGTGCAAACCATTATTTTGTGATGAATACCATCAAGTTGTAGTGTTATATTTTTATTTTTATTTTATTCTTTTATTTTTCTCCTTTAAACAAGCATTGTTTTCCAGTATTTTCAAACATGTTTTTTTGCAATCAAAGTTTTAATTTCTTTAGCAGGCAGCTAATTTCCTTGTCCACATTTTCAGGAGGAAGCTTTTCTGTGAGTGAGAGACAGAACAGATTGTGTGTGTATGTGAGAGAAAATACAGAGAGATCCATTCACAGGAGAGAGAAAGAGAAAGAGAAAGGTTTCTCTATGAGTCTGTGAAGAAGAGCCAAGTCAAAAGCAACCAATTTCTAGGGAGACATTTTTCTGCATACAGATGAGAGAGAGCTGTTTAGAAAATTATATTTATAGAATGCCTTGATTGAGAAAATGATCTCTTGGTAAGCGGAAGAGTAAATAAATGTTGCAGAAGCTGGGACAGCTGCTTACAAATGTTGTTAAAGGGCCAGCAGAAAAAATAGAAGGCTTTCTAAGCACTTGTAAAAATGTGTGGAGAAGGCACTGTATTGTGGTAGGTGCCTAGACATTTCTTTAGCTATTGAGTACTCTGTAAATGAGCAGTCAATGGGCCTCATTACAACCCTGGCGCTAATGGGTTAACGGCGCCGTAAAAGGCTGCGGCGCCGTTAACCCATTAGCGCCTGATTACGAGGTCCCTTTGTGGGACCCGACCTTAACGGCTGGTCTACACCAGCCGTTAAAGTAGGGACCCAAAAAGGGACCTTGGTGCTAAGTACGGTACCGCAATTTGCGGTACCGTACTTAGCGCCTTCCCTATTCCCATTGAGCCCTATGGGGCAAAAATGGGGAAGGGCCATGGAGGAAGGGGGAATTACCGCCCCGCCAACCTTGTAATGGGGTGGTAATTACCCCTTTCTCCATGGCGGAATCGGTAAGTTACCGGCATGGACCATGGTGCTATTAGCACCATGGGTTTCCGCCTGGGTCGTAATGAGGCCCAATGCCTATTATTGCTGTAAGCCAATTCATAAAGAATGAGATCCTTCTGAAAAAACACAAATAAGGTATTTGGACATATTTGCAGCAGAGATGGAGGGAGAATATGAATCTGATCAGTCCTCAAGCAGTCAGCAGTCACTTGAAAGAAGAACAACAGGTGATCTAAGTCACTGTATAGAGGGAGTAGACTCGGAAGTTGACTCTGCAGAAGCTAATCTGTTGAAACATTGGCACAAACTCAACAATCCAATCAACAAGAGAGTGAAATAGATATCTGGATATTGTTTGATTATTGCAAATCTAGCTATAGGAAACCTGCAAAGTAAATAACCAGTGGGTTGATGAAAAAACAAAGACAAAACACTGAGTAATTGCCCACGCTGTAACAGTCCTCAGTAGTACCATCAGAAAAATCAAGAAACATAGGGCACAGTGTTCCAGATTCAAGCACTAAACCATCAACATCCATTGTTTGGAGTCACTTTGAAATCAATTCTGAAGATATTACTATAGCTATCTGTACTATACGGAACCAGAAAATGAGTTCTGGAAATGATGTGATTGAGCACAAATTCTCTTAAGCACCAGCTTGTGCGACAACATCCAGTGGCCATTAACTGTCCAACATAGAGCACAGAGAATTCTGGCTAGATGACCGTTATGGTTAACAATGAAAATGACAAGAGTAATGACAGTACCTCCAGAAAGGCTGCAATATCTTCAAAATGTAATAGAACAACAAATTACCAGCAAACTATAAGTGCCATTTTAGAAAAGAGTACTACTTATGCCAAAAACCACAGAGCAATTTAGGAAATCAACCAGTTTGTGAAGGGGAACTACTTTTTATATATGACCTGATAAAATGGCCATGTAAAAGTACACACTGTGCAGGAATAAACACATATGTATTAAACCAACCATCACAGCTGAAAGACAGAATTTCAAAACAGCCTTGCGGGGTTAACTAGTTGAAAAGGTTCTCAACTCCGCTCATGACAGGCTTCCATTTTTATACAATGAATACACAAAGGAACCTATTTCCCATTAGTTACATTTTGAGGCAGGTCAAAAGAAATTATTGGTTAGAGCATCATCATGGAGTCCCTATAGATAAACCGCATTGCCCCTTCTAATTGGGCAAACATATTTCCTGAAACCAAAACCCACACCACCCACTTCTGACATCACAATCCTGAAATCCTCCTCCCTTCAATGGCATCACCATATGCTGACCAGCAAAAAAAACCTTTGCTTTGACTGGATGGCACACTCCTCATACATAACTAGCTATGCAGCTGCAGCTTAAACTGGATTTAGTTGGTTTGAAGATAATACAAGCTTCAGCAGAACAGTTCCATGTTTGGACACAATATCACAGCTCTCTGATTGCTTCCCCTACCTTTGCCCCACAACACCTGCTATGTTCTCACCTTCCTCTGCATGCCTGGTGCCAACTCTGCTTAGAAAAAACTTGCAAGCCACCATTACTGTAAAGTCATTCCTTGGTATTTTATTAATATCTGCCATGGGCATTCTGTCTGGTTTGCTATAGCAGGGTTGGGTTACCATGGGAAAAATCCTCCCCAGCCATATTATCAACATTGCTTGGCATCCCCCTGCCATCCTGACCTTCGCTTACTCAGTTTACAAAAGTAAAACAAAGGAGAAATGAAGCCTGCAGCCTTTCAATATGGGCTGGCTAGAAATAGCTTTCTTCAATTGTGGACTCCAAAAACAAGGCTGCCCTATTATTTATGTATTGCTGATAAAAATAACTACAACTCTTACCTAGCAAAGCCACCCCATATATTCTGTCAAACCCCCATCTCTCTATCCCCTGTAAGAGGATTCAATTCAACAGTACAGCTAAGTCAATGCCTAGTCTGGGATACTGAATGGAAACCCTTATTGATATATCTTTATGTCCAGTTCATGAGTTCTGGATGACTACCCCTATATAACACCCCTCTCTTAGAATCCCCCTGACCCCACTGAGCCAAGAAGTAGTTCTGTTTTGCAAGTTTAAAAGGTTTATTTGAGAATGTAAACAATAGATATATATCACACTTTATAATAAATTAATAATTGAATATCACACTTAATCTGAGCAGTAATCAATAATGGATAGTCTGGCACTAGCACACTTCTTTATAATCAATGATGAGTGGGTATAGGATGGATAAGATAGCAACAATACTTTTATGGTTTCAAATAGATGCAATGTGGAATGAAAATGCAGTACAGAAAATAACTTGATAGGATTTCAGCAAAAGACAATGTAATCACTTTCTTGGACAATTCACCCCCCGCCCCTTTATGCAATGTAAGGAGATGAAGATGAGAGCACACAGTTCTTAGGAATGCAATCAAATAGAATTCAGTTCAATTCCCCCCCAGCAGCTTATACAACAGATAGGAGTTTTGAAACACAGGCAAAATGCTTTGAATATGGTGACAATGCGGTGAGAAATATGCTGTAAATGCTTTTAATTCCCTTCAGGAGGTTCAGGGTGAGTGGTATCTAGTTAATATTAGTTCAGGCTCACTCTAGCAATGATTCAGGGATGGTTCTTAAGAGGCAAACAAAATTTAGCAGTTCAGGCAAAAGCAACTATCTTTTTACAAGTAAAGAAATCGGGCCAAATCGCAAATCGCGGCAAAATTCGCGAATGCGTGAATCACGATTACGGCAAAAGAGGAAAGTTAAATCAAGTTCCTAGCACAATCGGTTACAGAGTTATGAACGATTTTGTGAAGGTTGTTTTTCGGATTTGAAATTTTAAAAAGTTCAAAGCGACAGGTTACAGCTTTGCAGCTGCAGAATTGACAAATGACAGTGGTGCAGCTTTACAAATGACAGGTGACAGGAGGCAGTTCTGGTTAGAATAAAATAGTTTGGATTAGATTATTTTAACTAAGAGATTGGTTCTGCACAGTTCTGCTAGGTACTCACAATATATTTTTGAAATAGGCCTCGCCACGGATCTGGTCAGATTTTGGACTGGACTCCGGTTCTGGTCTCGGCACTTCACAGTGATCTGGGTCAGCTCTCTGGTTCTGCTAACAGCGGTCTGGGTCACTCTGGATCTCTGGCCTCTGGTTCTGGATACTGCTCTGCTTTCTCTGGGTACAGCACTGCTTCTGGATCTTTCTGGCACAGGGTTTCAGGCCAGAATCAACAGCTGGGTCCGGCTGTGAATAGTCTGCAAATGATTTTTGGGCCTGCTGACAAATACTTTTGCTTGCAGTGGGCCTTCTTGGTTCAAAGTTCTGTAGTCTCTGTTTAGCTTGGAAGTCTAAGTGTAGGATCTCTGGATGTGAAGTTGTCGGTCAGCATGCTCCGCAGCAAATGGAATTGAATCTCTCTACCTGTCCCAGCAGTCTCTTTTTATGTGTTTTGAAAGTGGGTGTGTGCCTGGGCCTAGCTAAGCCTGCCCCTTTCTACTTGTCATTGGCCCAATTCTCCCCTCTCCCATGATTGGGGGAAGGAAATGTGAGTCAGAGTGATGCTGTAGGTTTTATGGGTCAGAGGATCCTCCCCTGGTCAGTTTGCCCACAAATCTATATTTGATTCAAATACATATTGCACAGATACACAGTTGTTTAAAATTACATGCACCCATCACATATCACATGAGGTATACTCTGTTCAAACTCTACTCTTCCTGAGGGCTTGCATTCAAAAATGGCAACTTATTTTCGATTTTAGTGGGTTATGCAACCTTGGTTCTTCATTAAAAGTTATACACATATACACAGGCTGTCCATACCTACTCCAGTAAATTCCCATATCTCTAGCTTAAACACACAGTATGTGGTGTCAATAAATAGCAGGGTTTTGCCCCAGAACATCACACAAATTGGAGTTTCGGCTTGAATCGAAGGTACATTTTTTTAAATTAAGGCTCTCAAAGTTATACATTCCTGTCATTTGATTACAAAGAGTTATCAGTATTTTTTATAAACTGTATTTTTTTCTTTCAATTCAGTTCTCAGAATGTTGGAGTCCGCCTCCAAGACTTGGGTGGATCAGAAACCATGCCTCTGCTGGCAGGCAGGCCTTTGTTGACAGGAAAAGGTCAAAATCAACATATTCTATTCAAGTGCAAGAGCCTATTATGTGGTCTCCAGGAGGCTGAGGTCAGCAGACCAGGGGGTCACTTTGCATTCGGTTATTATGACCATGTGATAACCTGGGCTGTGGTGTGAATCTCTTGAGGTGAGAGGGTTTCCCAGGCTTCTGGCCTCTGGGAACAGCAGGTGGCTAATTTTTGATTAAAATGCAGCCTTTGAAGTCAGCTGAGTCAAATTCCTTTGTCAGCAACTGCACTCAGTTCTCCTGTCAGAGTTTAGACCGCTAGCGCCGCCTTGAGGATTTTGTTGGTACTGCATCCATTTTTGGGATCTTTCTTGAATTAATGCATTCCAAACAGGAATGGTTCTTACATGGTAGTAAATAATCCTTGCTTAACATTGTTTTGATGGGGCTCCTTACAGTAAAATGGTTATGTGGAACCCCACAAAAGGGTTGAATCTTTAAAGTGGTCCGATGAGCCACGATTTCAGCAACTTTTTGACATCAGTAACAGTGGATTTTGTTAACAAAGATCTTTCTTTACACTGGTGGGTGGCAAGTTAGGTAACCATGTTGGTGTGCGCACAAACTGCGTGGTTCTCCTGGATTCTGGCGCACATGTGGGCTTTTTGGCCATCTTGGATTTTCTAAGCCCACAGCACCAAATGTTGTAGCATGATAGCTCAAACGTGGGTCAGGACACCCAACAAGGACCCCCCACCCGACTGCACTTTAAATCTGAGTCGATGGGGAGTCGGGTGCAAAGAGTGTTTTGACCCACGTACTGGTATGTCCGTATAATCTTCTTCCAATTCAGCATCTTTTCCTCCATCCGGTACTGATCGATCGGTTCTCCTCGCCGGTCCTCATGGGAATATTGGGCGGTACCCCGGGCCCCTCGGGTCTCTGCTCCCGGTCTCCGGATCGTCCTCCTTGGCCAGTCTCCAGGTTTTCTTTCCCCTAGGACGACAAAGGAAGAGCGGCAATACCTATTCATGGACATTTCTCCCCCACCATTGATATAGTGGGGTGGCATATATATTTTAGAACTCAACAGATATGAACATGCACATTTTTTTAAATTAAGCAACAGGAACACATAAACTTGAGAAACACAGAATTTGATAGGCTATATGTAGGATATTTTAGGGTTGCAATTGAATTACTCTGGAGCGGTACCCTCTGGGATTACAGAGGACTCCTCCAGTTGCTGCAAAGTGTGCCTGGGATGGCAACACTTCAACTGGTTGATGTGGACCCACTTGTCTTCCCCCTCTGCCAAACCGCCTTTGGGGAGGCGGATCTTGTAGGCCACAGGGGAGATCTTGTCTATAATCTCAAAGGGTCCTTTCCATGTAGGCAAAAATTTCCTCTGTTTGGCCTGGTTCCTTTGGAAATTATATAGATAGTCCCCCACCTCGTATACTTTCCTGGTCGTAATGGGTCTTCATACTCTCGGCTGATCTTTCTAGATTCCGCTGAGCATAGGCAAAAGCATGTTGAAGGTGTTTTCTTAAATTCTCCACATACTCATGAGTAGTGGAGGCATTTATTAAGGTCTGCTCTTAGGTCCTGTAGAGCAAATGCTGAGGAAGCACCATCTTGCGTCCAGTCATCAACTCAAATGGTGACATTTTGGTTGCAGATGAAGGGGTAGATCTGATGGCCATTAGGACCAGAGGTAATCGGATATCCCAACTTGGCCCAGAATCTGCCACAAACTTCTTTAATATGCTCACAATTGTCCGGTTGTAGCGTTCCACTGCTCCAGAAAAAGCTGGCCTGTAAGCAATGTGTAGCTTTCTCTTGACCCCCAGTATCTCCCACATCTTTGTCATCACTTCACTGGTGAAGTGGCTACCTCTGTCTGACTCAATCCTTTGAGGTAGACCAAAACGGGAAAAGATGTGGTTAATCATCAAGGCAGCTGCCGTTTCTGCCTTGCAGTTTGGGGCTGGGAGACATTCCACCCACTTGGTAAACAAGCATGTCACAGTCAACATGTACTTATTCCCCCTAGTGGAGCGAATCACGGGGCCTACAAAGTCGATTTGTAAATCTGACCATGGGAGTGTCATTCCCCTCTTTTGGAGAGGCGCCCGGTGTGTGAGGGATGTTGGCTGAAATTGTGCACACACAAGACACCCCTTCAAGTATTGGTCGAGGTCCTGCCCCATGTGTGGCCAGTATGCAACCTCTCTTAAGATTTCCAATGTTGTGTGAAACCCCCTATGACCGGCGGTGGCCGCATCATGGGCGTGACTTAACATCAGGCTTCGGAATGAGGTAGGAACCACCCACTGATAGTGGCCAGCTTGGGATTTCCTTACCAACAAACCGTCTTGGATTCGGAACATTTTTGGACATTTCATCAACACTCTTAGGTCCTCTTTCCCAATGTAATCGATATCCGTCAGGGGAAAGTTCTCAGGGTCCTCAAGGTGTTGGTAAAACTTACCAATAATTGGATCCCCCTTCTGAGCTGTAATCAAATCAGCATCAGGGGTCTCCTTACTCCATTGTGCAATTGAAAGATCATTGTGAGCATTTGTCTGGGACCTAGTGATAGCAGTGACCTGGATTTCCCCCAACAGGGACTCTATTTCGTTTAGATCCCCTTGGATGGCCCCGGTTTTGGCCAGCTGATCAGCTAAGTCATTTCCAGTTTTGTCTGGTCCCTCTCCTTTGGAATGACCCTTGATCTTTTTCCAGTAGATGGTCATCCCATTCGATGTGACCAGATCATCAATGTTTTGGATTAACTTCCCATGTTTCAAGGGTTTGTTATTAGCACATAACATGCCTCTGGTTTTCCAGTTGACCAGGTGCTCCACGAACCCGTTCCGTACATAATCCGAATCTGTGATTATGACCAGTTCGTGGAGTTGATGCTGGACAGCAGTGAGGATGGCCTGATGCACAGCCATCAATTCTACCACCTGACTACTTCGGGGACAAATTTTGTATCCAGCGGAGGGTTCCGGAAACTCCTTCACCCAGACATTCCCTACGCCGGCCACCAGTTCTTTCTCCCCGTTGTTGTCAACATGGTACGAGCATCCATCCACATAGACAGTGGGCATTCCCTCACACTTGTCCTCTTCAAAGACTTTGTGTGGGGAATTAAGGTATGCCTCCATATTGTCCTTGATTTTTAGACTTTCGTCCTCGAGACAGTTTTCTCTGGCACAATCATGAAAGTCAGCCAGACCTTGCGCGAGGGGACTCTTCTTGTTTTGGCCATATCTGACCTCCACAGGAAAGCCTTGCATTGACAGAATCCAGGAAGTAATTCGGGAATTACTCACATTTCCGGCCCAGATTCTGTCACTTTGGAGATATTGCAGAGGCTGGTGTGGAGTCTCCACTATGATGTGTTCCCCATGGATAAACGGGCGGTAATTCTTCAATGCCCACACCGTTGCCAGGAGTGCCTTCTCACAATCGTTGAATTTTTCCTCCACAGAGGATAAAGTTTTGCTTGCATAGGAGATTACTTTATTGACCTCGTCATGCTTTTGGTATAATACTGCCGTCAAGCACGTATTAGAGAACCCTGTCTCCAGGAAGAACTCCTTGTTTCTGACAGGGTAAGCTAGGCAGGGCGCTTGTGAGAGGCTTCTTTTGAGTTGTCTTACTGCCTCGGCTTGTTCTGGACCCCATTCCCACTTGACCCCCCCCTTCAGGAGATGAATCAGGGGTCTGGTGATCTCTGCGCAGCCCTCAATGAACTTTCTGCTGTAATTAGTCAGTCCAAGGAGGCTCCTTAGTTCCCGCAGAGTTGTGGGGTCTTTCAGTTTCTGAAGTGCTTCCACTTTCTTTTCCTGGGGACAGAGACCCTGAGGAGTAATCTCATGCCCCAAGAAATTAACACGGGTTCTACACCACTGTGCTTTCTGAAAGGAAAGTTTTGCTCCGGCGGCCCTCAACTGTGTCAGAACATAACGGATCTCCGCTATGTGTTCCTCCACAGATGAACTTTTGATGAGGACATCATCTACATAAGCCAGGTTACCCCTCGCACCCAGGTCGGGCATGGCCTTATGTAGGAAAATGTTGAATTCATTGCCGGAGTTGAGGTATCCGAAGGGAGTCCGGGTCCATGTGTACTGCTGGCCCCCAAAGGTAAAAGCGAGCTTGTATTGGTCCTCCCTACTGACAGGCACAGTCCAGTATCCATTGGTCAGGTCTATTGCAGTGAATACCTGTGACCCCTGGATCTGGGCCAGCCCTTGGTCAATGTAGGGCAGAGGCCATCGGGAAGCATGGACCCGTTTGTTGAGCTCCCTGAGGTTGGCGCAGAGTCTCCCCTGGCCGTTTGGCTTCAATATTCCCAGCACCGGATTATTGAAGGTGCTGTGTATTGGACGAATTATTCCCCGGGACTCAAGGTTCTTGATTATTTCAGTGAGGGACTCCATGGATGCGAGAGGCAAACGATATTGCTTCACAAACACTGGAGTCATTCCAGGGTCCGTGGGAATTGTTGTTGTGTGGATGTCGGTGCGACCACAGTCATATGAGTCTACCGCAAAGAGATCTTGGAAATCCAAGAAAACTTGTTTCAACTTTTGCTTCTGTTCCAGAGTAACACAGACATCAGCTAGGTTGACTCTCTCTTCCACCATCTGCCTGAAGCCTGGAAAGACTTCTGGTTTGGCTATCTCAGCGGCCTCCTCCAGCTGGGTGGAGAAGTCCCTGGTCAGAGTGCTGATTTGGACTGGAGGCCTCAGGTGGGAAATGCAACCTCATGGACCTCATCCCTCCTGAAGTCACAAGTCACATCTTCCTTACCATAGGGGCAGGAAGTGTACACCAGGAAGTTCCCCCCATGCCGGGTAAAAATCCTGTCTGATGTTGTATTGTCCTCACTGTCACTGTCAAAACAGTCCTTGGGGATTGGTCCTAACAGTTCATTTCCTAGATCAATGGAAAAATGTCGTCATCAACCGCCATTCCAATAATGGTGCCTGCGGCTAGAGAAATACTCTTTAAGTCGCTGTTATCCACCTCTATTAGAATGGTGTCATGTTCTATGTTGACTAATGGAGTTGGGTTTACCCCCAACCCTTGCTGTTGGAGAGAAGCGTTTAGATGTATGTAAGCATCAGGGTTTTTCAAATGTTGTCCTCTTTTAACTTTCACTTCCAGTGTGAATTGTCGGGTCCTTTCTGGGATGGTGACTTCCTCTTTGATCTGAATTTCAACTGCATAAGGTAGCAATTCGGCTGACCAAAATGCTTTTTCTGGATCATCAAAGCCCATGGGATTATCCGCTAATCGGGACCAAGCTTTGAAGTTTATTAGGTCCAAACTAATGGCAAAGCGATTGAGAATATCACTGCCTAAGTAAAAGGCGGCAGTGACGTCTCGCACGACCCAACAATTATGGACTATGCTCTTGTTGCCAATGGAGATTTTGAGCATACACCTGCTTGGCAAGAGATGTTTGGAATTAGGTGCTTCCAGATCCATTTCCCATTTGTCTATCAGTTTGAATGTGGGAATGGCTGGAGCTTTTGGGAGTTGGCGGAACATGGCTTTGCTGATGAAGCTCTTACCGTTGTTCACACACACTCGAGCGAGAACAGAGTCCTTCCCATCATTTAACTGGACAGGGATGAACAACTGCTCTCCAATTTGCTAAATATCAGCCAGGCTCTGAGCTGATTTCACATCTTTCTGGACGATAGGAGTGGGAGTTTCTGATTGTGGATTAGTAAAGAATTTCAGGGTGTTTCCTTCCAGTGTGGAATACCACCTTAAACTGGAAGGAAGGTTGATTTTCAGAAATAGAGAGGACCCCCCATCACCAGTCTGTTGTCCTACTGCTATTACTGTCACGTCTGGAGTTTGGTTGTTCTGGAAGTGAAATTGTACTTGGTCAGATTTTTGTTCAACCATGTGGCAGGTGCCGTTTAAACTAACATGGTTGACACTCTGTTTTAATTTTATTGGTCGGCTAGTCTGGGTCCAGAGGACCTTGTTTACACAATCTATTAGGGGTGACAACCTTCTCAGGAGGTCATTCCCTAGTAAACAAGGGGTGCCCTCTGGAGTTACTACTTTGACCGGGTGTTTCACCTTGTGTCGCCCAATTTTAATGTCCAAGTCTGCAGTCCCCTCAACGGGAATTTCCTTCCCGTCAAAGTTCTGCAGTTGTCCAGGAAGAGAGGTGAGAGGAATACGGTAATTCTCCCCCCTTCTTGCATTTAGTTCCTCAAAGGCCCTTTTGGACAGAAGGGTAGCTTGGGATCCAGTGTCCACCAGTGCCAAAATTGTACCCTGCCCCTGTACTTGTACCGGGGCATAGTATCTTCCCTCCTTCTCCTCAAGGGGGCACAGATAATGCACATTTTTGGACAACTGGTGGGCTAACTTTCTGGTTTTGGACATTGCTAGCGAAGAGATTTGGGCAGAATTCTGTGGAGAGCCTTGGGAATCTGAAAGAAAAGTTGGCAACTGGAGATCAGAGCCATTGTGGGTTCCCCTGGTTCCGGTTCTGGGCCCCCCCCTTTTGGAGGCAGTCACCAGGATGGGTTTGAACCAGGGGATTTCGGTATTGTGGGTTCTGGGATGAGATAATGGGCGGTGGTAGCTCAGTCTCCATATCTCCCCAGTCTGAATTGACATCCCTTGGGACCCATTTTTCCTTGGGAGGAGTTCCCCCGTCTCTGAAGGAGAAGATCCTTTTCCCAGGATCTTCTGAGGATCCCTCTCCCTCAAATTGGAAGACCTGTACCTCCTCCAGAAAGTGCGTCTGTTTGGGTTCTTTGTTTCTCCTACCCCCCCTCTGCTCCTTGGGAGGCAGGCTTTCAGGGGCAGGAGATTTTGTTTCCGGTTCCTGGTTTTCCAGGGGCTGTTTACAAGTTGGGAAGGAAGCTTCCTCCAAGGCTTTACACCCCCCTTCCCCTTGTGCCTCCTCCCTGGGAACCGGTGTGTTATCGGGGTGCTGCCCCTGTCATTGTTCTGGAGCACCAGGTGCAGAGTTTGGGGCATTCTGCGGTGGCATGCTCATCTGAGGGTTCTGTTGAGCCCTCAGTATGTGACCCAGATCCCGTGCCATATTTTGGACCTGGCGCTCTAACTGGGAAACCCGCTCAGGCTGATACGGGGCTCTATTTTCTCCCCTGGGCTGATCCCGGGAAGGGTAGCTATCCCTTCTCTGGTAGTACCCCTGGTTGGGTAGATTTTGGTACCCCTCCACCCTTGGCCTCCCCTCTCCCGGATTAGGTTGTCTGGGCTCAGGGAATTGGGGAAAGAAGGGTGGAGGATTTTGGGGCTGGAAATTGGGTGGATACCTGGGGAAAAAGTTCTGCCCAGGATTTGGAGAATTTCTGCCCTCCTGGGGGAAGTTAGGAGGGAAGTTCCCCGGGTCAGGTGCTTGGCTGGATCCCCCCCTTTGGCTGGAGGAGTCCACACATAACCCAGGATTGGTCGGTTTCCCTTGTAGCGGGGACTTACATAGTCAGGGGAGCGGGGGACCCCATTTGTGGGGCTACCTCCTCGACTCCCTGTCTGTGACTGGCCCGAGGGCCTTCTGGGCTGTGAATTATTTGGTGCAGGCAGGTTTTTAGGCCCCCCCATCTCCAAATCTAAAACGGGGGCGACCTTTACCTCTGCCACCTTGGCAGCAGCAGGGGTGCTGTTGGTTTTGGGGTTTTTCGGCGCGTTATTTTTATTTTCGATAGGCTTCTGCACCTCATAGATCCGGGTAGCCTGTTCAATGACCCAGTCTAAAGATCTTTTCTCATGAAAATCTCTCACGAGCTGGGTCATTATGTATTTGGGCAAGGCATGGAAAAATGTATTGACAAATTCTCTGCTGTCTGTGCGCACCCTTCTGGTGGTCTGCGCAAAGGCACGTTTCAGTTCTTGCACGAATTCTTGTGGGGCCTGATCCTCCCCACATTGCAAATTGTAGGCTGCCTTGCGAGCCTCTTGGGGATTTCTGTGCACAGAAAAATGTTTCAAGATGGCCGCCCTATAGGTGGACCACCTTGAATGATTTTGGTCCTCCAGCCCCGCTAAGAAACTGCAGTACTCTGGGGAGAATGTCCACTTTACATACTGAATACAGCTTTGGCTGTCCTTCAAATGAAAGTTCTCCATCATTTGCTCATAGAGCTCCAAGTGTTCCCAAACAGAATACTTGGCGTTCTTATGATAAGGCGTGATGACACTCCTGATTGCCTTAATCTGTTTCAATGGGTCCTTAAGCAAGGCTCTTTTTGCCTTATTGGCCTTTTTGGTTCGGGTAACCCTGGTCCATTCATCCTCTGACTCAGAGGCACTGCTCTCAGAGGTTCCTGTCTGATCTTCCAGGTTTTCCCGGATTCTGCGAGCCTGGGAATGGCTGGCAGAATGTGGGGACCTGGTCTCCTGTGTCCTGCGCCGTTCAGAGGAGTCTTCTGATTCATCCTTGCTGCCAGGATTTGATGGATACCCCCCCCCACTGACCTAACTGGGCAGAAGTTTTCAGGATGCCCTTAATGGGCCTATTCTCCTGGGGTTCCCCACTAAATTGCACTGTGCTTGGGTGCCCATACCCGGATGCCCGCCCATCCATTCCTGGGAGGTACTGGCCTATGAGCCCCATGCTTCTGGCTGGATAGTAATCTGCCATCCCTGTTGCCTGGTGCTCATGTGCGCCAGGGGACATGGGGGTGGCAGAGTCCAGGGACTGAGAGAGATAAAGGCCTCTGGTACTAGGGCTCCTGAGGTTATGCTCAGGAGTTTCCCTTTCCCAGCGAACCTGGTCTCTATCCGCCCTTGCTCCCTGTTGCAATGCAAGAGACTGCACCTTCAGTTCCTCAGTTAAGGCCTTACTAGACTCTATCAGTCTCTCCTGCATCGCTACCTGTTGTTGGAGCCTATCATTGTGCTGGCAGAGAGCCTCATTCTCTCTCTGTGTTTCCTGATTGGTCCTGGAGCACTGGGCCAGTCTTTGCTGCAGGAGGGTTACCTCCTGAGTCCCATCCCTACTGGCCTGCTCCTGTCTTGCCAGAGCCTCCTCCACCCTCCTGGTGTGCTCTAGCAAGTCCTGGTGTTCTTTTTGGAGGTCACCCAGTCCCTGGTGGGCCAGGTGATTTTCTTCCATTTTTCTTTTGAAGTTGCAGACTTCCTGGCCTAAGGTGTCCCTTTCCTGACTAAGAGTCTGCATCTGTGCCGTCAGGTCGTCCCTTTGCCTTTGGAAGGCACCAGCTTTCTGGCGCTCCTGATCAAACTCTGCCTGGGTATCCAGGTCTTTCAGGATCAGTTTATTGCTCTCCTCTTTCTCTCTGTCTAGTTGGATTTGCAGGGTGGCTACCTGCTCTGTGCATGCCCAGTTGAAATTGATCTGTTGCTCCAGCTTTTTCTGGCTCTGCAGTAGGGAGTCCAAACTGTCTTGGCGTTCCTTCTGCAAGGCCAGAATTCTGGTATCCTGGTCAGCCTTTTCCTGTTGCAGTATATCCATGTCCTCTTTTATTTTAATGATATACTGCCTACTATCATTTTCTGCCTCCTGGCTCCTCTGCAGCCTCTGCTCAAAAGAGAACAGGTCAGATTGGACCTTTTCTAACGCCATCTGTTGCCTATTTGCCAGATCGTGGCCTTCAGCACATCTGTCTTGCATGGCTCCCATATATAGATACAGATATGCCGCTATCCTAACCATCTTGTCTTGTTCATCCTTAGCTTTAGGAGCCATGTATAGTTCACTCAGGGCCACATGTAAGGGACCCTGATCTCCCCATTTATCTGACCCTGTTTCAGTGACCTGTTGCGCGATTGCCTGCAACCAGACCGTTTGGTCCTGATGTGTCCACTCACCTCTCACAAATAGCTTGAGTAAGAAGTGCTCTCTCGCTATTTTCATGTCTACCAAGGTCGTCATTCTAGAGATTGATCTCTGTCCTGACTTGCAGAAATTAGTATTTTATTTTTGCAAAACAGACCTTTTCCTTAGAGTGTCCCTTTGAAGAGTGCTTTACAGCGTAAAACAGCGTGGTGATCCGACCGGATGTATGTATCCCGTCAGTTAGCACACTGTATTAAGCTGCACAAGTGATAGATCTAACCCAGACGTCCGGCTCGAGTCCCCAATTTGTAAGAGGATTCAATTCAACACTACAGCTAAGTCAATGCCTAGTCTGGGATACTGAATGGAAACCCTTATTGATATATCTTTATGTCCAGTTCATGAGTTCTGGATGACTACCCCTATATAACACCCCTCTCTTAGAATCCCCCTGACCCCACTGAGCCAAGAAGTAGTTCTGTTTTGCAAGTTTAAAAGGTTTATTTGAGAATGTAAACAATATATATATCACACTTTATAATAAATTAATAATTGAATATCACACTTAATCTGAGCAGTAATCAATAATGGATAGTCTGGCACTAGCACACTTCTTTATAATCAATGATGAGTGGGTATAGGATGGATAAGATAGCAACAATACTTTTATGGTTTCAAATAGATGCAATGTGGAATGAAAATGCAGTACAGAAAATAACTTGATAGGATTTCAGCAAAAGACAATGTAATCACTTTCTTGGACAATTCACCCCCCCCCCCTTTATGCAATGTAAGGAGATGAAGATGAGAGCACACAGTTCTTAGGAATGCAATCAAATAGAATTCAGTTCAATTCCCCCCCAGCAGCTTATACAACAGATAGGAGTTTTGAAACACAGGCAAAATGCTTTGAATATGGTGACAATGCGGTGAGAAATATGCTGAAAATGCTTTTAATTCCCTTCAGGAGGTTCAGGGTGAGTGGTATCTAGTTAATATTAGTTCAGGCTCACTCTAGCAATGATTCAGGGATGGTTCTTAAGAGGCAAACGAAATTTAGCAGTTCAGGCAAAAGCAGCTATCTTTTTACAAGTAAAGAAATCGGGCCAAATCGCAAATCGCGACAAAATTCGCGAATGCGTGAATCACGATTACAGCAAAAGTATAAGGAGTATCAAGCTTGTTGAAAAGCTGAGATTCCAAGCTGTCAGAGGAAAGTTAAATCAAGTTTCTAGCACAATCGGTTACGGAGTTATGAACAATTTTGTGAAGGTTGTTTTTCGGATTTGAAATTTTAAAAAGTTCAAAGCGACAGGTTACAGCTTTGCAGCGGCAGAATTTACAAATGACAGTGGTGCAGCTTTACAAATGACAGGTGACAGTTAGGAGGCAGTTCTGGTTAGATTAAAATAGTTTGGATTAGATTATTTTAACTAAGAGATTGGTTCTGCTAGGTACTCACAATATATTTTTGAAATAGGCCTCGCCACGGATCTGGTCAGGTTTTGGACTGGACTCCGGTTCTGGTCTCGGCACTTCACAGTGATCTGGGTCAGCTCTCTGGTTCTGCTAACAGCAGTCTGGGTCATTCTGGATCTCTGGCCTCTGGTTCTGGATACTGCTCTGCTTTCTCTGGGTACAGCACTGCTTCTGGATCTTTCTGGCACAGGGTTTCAGGCCAGAATCAACAGCTGGGTCCGGCTCTGAATAGTCTGCAAATGATTTTTGGGCCTGCTGACAAATACTTTTGCTTGCAGTGGGCCTTCTTGGTTCAAAGTTCTGTAGTCTCTGTTTAGCTTGGAAGTCTAAGTGTAGGATCTCTGGATGTGAAGTTGTCGGTCAGCATGCTCCGCAGCAAATGGAATTGAATCTCTCTACCTGTCCCAGCAGTCTCTTTTTATGTGTTTTGAAAGTGGGTGTGTGCCTGGGCCTAGCTAAGCCTGCCCCTTTCTACTTGTCATTGGCCCAATTCTCCCCTATCCCATGATTGGGGGAAGGAAATGTGAGTCAGAGTGATGCTGTAGGTTTTATGGGTCAGAGGATCCTCCCCTGGTCAGTTTGCCCACAAATCTATATTTGATTGAAATACATATTGCACAGATACACAGTTGTTTAAAATTACATGCACCCATCACATATCACATGAGGTATACTCTGTTCAAACTCTGCTCTTCCTGAGGGCTTGCATTCAAAAATGGCAACTTATTTTCGATTTTAGTGGGTTATGCAAATTTGGTTCTTCATGAAAAGTTATACACATATACACAGACTGTCCATACCTACTCCAGTAAATTCCCATATCTCTAGCTTATACACAGAGTATGTGGTGTCAATAAATAGCGGGGTTTTGCCCCAGAACATCACACAAATTGGAGTTTGGGCTTGAATCGAAGGTACATTTTTTAAATTAAGGCTCTCAAAGTTATACATTCCTGTCATTTGATTACAAAGAGTTATCAGTATTTTTATAAACTGTATTTTTTTCTTTCAATTCAGTTCTCAGATGTTGGAGTCCGCCTCCAAGACTTGGGTGGGTCAGAAACCATGCCTCTGCTGGCAGGCAGGCCTTTGTTGACAGGAAACAGTCAAAATCAACATATTCTATTCAAGTGCAAGAGCCTATTGTGTGGTCTCCAGGAGGCTGAGGTCAGGCGACCAGGGGGTCACTTTGCATTTGGTTATTATGACCATGTGATATCCTGGGCTGTGGTGTGAATCTCCTAAGGTGAGAGGGTTTCCCAGGCTTCTGGCCACTGGGAACAGCAGGTGGCTAATTTTTGATTAAAATGCAGCCTTTGAAGTCAGCTGAGTCAAATTCCTTTGTCAGCAACTGCACTCAGTTCTCCTGTCAGAGTTTAGACCGCTAGCGCCTCCTTGAGGATTTTGTTGGTACTGCATCCATTTTTGGGATCTTTCTTGAATTAATGCATTCCAAACAGGAATGGTTCTTACATGGTAGTAAATAATCCTTGCTTAACATTGTTTTGATGGGGCTCCTTACAGTAAAATGGTTATGTGGAACCCCACAAAAGGGTTGAATCTTTAAAGTGGTCCGATGAGCCACGATTTCAGCAACTTTTTGACATCAGTAACAGTGGATTTTGTTAACAAAGATCTTTCTTTACACTGGTGGGTGGCAAGTTAGGTAACCATTTTGGTGTGCGCACAAACTGCGTGGTTCTCCTGGATTCTGGCGCACATGTGGGCTTTTTGGCCATCATGGATTTTCTAAGCCCACAGCACCAAATGTTGCAGCATGATAGCTCAAACGTGGGTCAGGACACCCAACACCCCCTACATAGGTGCTACAATATGTGTCCTGTGAGAACAACTCTATCGCGACAGTGTTTCTCTCTGCAGAGCACCCTATACATGATTCTTATGTCACTGCGTCACTCACATAGAATATGTGCACCCACCCCTTCTTGTTAACTTTAGATCACTTATCTTCAAATTGATTGGAGAGTTTATACCCAAAGACAGATCATAATTTAGAGTTGCTGGAAACAGTGTTTTCAAAGCTTTTAGTAAGTATTTTCAAGCAAGCTAAAACATACCAAGCTAGAAGATGTTTTCAACTGTCAAAGCTCAACAAGTGCAAAATAAAATGGAGAAGAATTGTACATTCTACCATCAGGTTCAATGAAATCCATACTGCCCATTTAACAACTGATATGTGGACCAGCATACTAGATGTGCATCACTGCACATTGTGTGTTCTTCCAAATGACAGAACAAAGAATCTCTTGCCGTATCTCGAAATCACTCTTCCGCTAGCAACACAGTAAGTGATATACAGAAAATTGCTTCTCTTTGCATCCGTTCAATTGGAAAAAAAATACAATATAGATAATATTTTAGAGCAGCTGGAAGATGTAATATTGGAGTTGCTGTATCTGATCTGATGAATCTGCATGTCATGTGTGTGGAATCTGACAATGGGGCAAACATAGTGGCTGAAATGCAAAAACTCACATTCTACCACATACCATGCTTTGTCCATTGTTTGAATATTCTGTTCCATGACTTTTTAAAGACAGACAGCAGCATGATCACCTTGGTGGCAGCAGCAAAGAAAATATGTGCCAAGGTTTGTCATTCTGTGAAGACACAGACAGCATGGTCAAGCATTCAGCAAAATACAACTTGATATGTCATCAACTTGTTCAACATGTGCCCACATGTTGGAACTAAGCTTTTTAAATGTTCGAAAGAATGTTAGAGCAAAAGATGCAAAACATAATTGCAGCATGTATTGGGAGACAGTGTTACACTAAATTCATCACAGTGGTTGACGTTAACACACATAATTCCATGCTAACTAAAGTGATAACATCAATGAATCTGTTAAAGCCATACGTTGACCAACAGTGTAGTGTTTTTCGAAGCAAAGGGGATGCTTCTGGCATACCCTTGGCTAATTAAATGCTTCAACTGCTTCAACATTGTGAACAATTTAACAAACTGATGGTCACAGAACACTGTAAGCTAGCTAGCAACACTACTTGACACTCTGTTTAAAATGACACAGCTACCAAAGTGTCAAGAAGGTTTATCTTATAAAAACGTTCTAGTTTCTGTTGTACTAGAAGACAACAAATCACCAGAGGATTATGATGATTCCACCGGCCGACAGCCAACCACTTCCACCCAACATCTCCAGACAACAAGTAGGATTACCTGCTCAGATACAACACGCTTGTGTAATAGTACTCCACACCACATGCAACAAACAGCTGTTGATAAAACATTTTGGGACAAGCTACTTATGTCTCCACAGGACAACGCTACGGTTGCTCTATGCAGTACATTGTTTACAGCTATCTCTGAAAAGGTCTCATACCATCTGAACCGCATCCATTAAAGTACTGGAAAGAAACAGTCCTTCAAGGTTAGCTTGTAGGGGGTGAACTGCCCACCAGCCAGTGTTTACTGAAAGCAGCTTTTTAGCTCAACCAGAAATATAGTGCCTGAAACACTTAATCGACTCAGTGCTGAAAATATTCAGTGCCTTTCTTTCATGAAAACCAATTTAAAGCTTTTATCCTAACCATTGCTGCCCATGGCATTGGATGACAATGAGCAAATCTACCCAGATCATATGGACACTCTGCCTATAGATGAGGAGGAGGAAGAGAATCATGTTTAGAAATCGGCAAAGGTCAACCAAACACACAACAAATAATGATAGCATATTATTTTATCAAGAATGCAGATCTGGATCTATGGTACCATTGCCTTAAATTTATTGTCGTCCAGCTTTTCTATGGCCAAGCCAATTTTTCAGATAGTGGTTTTTCTGCAAGAGAGAGCCAGAGCAATTTTTCAGACAGAATCCTTTTCTGAGAGGCAAAGCTATCATACACAAGTGTAATTCCACTTAAGCCAGCCAATGAAACGTCATTCCATACAGATAAACAATAGACACACTCATGTTTCTCTGCCCACCTTGAATACCTTTTCACTTAGATCCCTTAGACATACATTTCAAGATTTCTTTTATTTTTTTTATTTGTGTATTGTACAATCAAGACTTTTTATACAAACTCACATAACATCAAATTTCAAATATTCCTCAAAAAAGAATACAACTAAATTAAATATTTCAATAATAAATATCATACAAAATCTCACATATAAAATTCCAAAATGTTGTCAGATGATAAATAAGATTGATATCATGACCCTGCATGTAGCAATACCAGATTGCTTCATTACCATGATTTATCAGATTCATGTTGTGATAAGCTAGCCAAACATTCCTTCAAGGTTGTACCAGGATTTCCACCTTTCAACCAGGCTTTTACCATGACTTATCAGATTCATGTTGCCATAAGCTAGCCAAACATTCCTTCAAGGTTGTACCAGGCTTTCACCTTTCAACATCAAGTGCTTTGTGGTTTCCCGCTCCTTCCCTCCTCATAATCTACATGTTCTAGCCAGTCTAGGAATCCGCATCCTGGCTGCAATTATTTCAGCCATGTTAAATGTAACCTTCATATAAGTCTGCAGTATATTATTGTTAGGAAACTTCACATTGAGAGGTAGGCGAGTGAGCTGGCCATCACATTCGAAAAAATATAAGCTATTGGATTTAGTTGCTAGTTTAACAAATGTTTTTGTTCTCTATCTAGGTTGTGGAAGATTATTTTGATAAAGTATTTGTATCTGTATAGTGATAACGCTGTGCTCTCAGTGTCAAAAAATGAAGCCCACCTGCTGGTAGTATTATACATATGTTGTACGACACTCCTTCTGAGGAAGGTGGGGTGTAACTAATGACCAGCAGCAACCGAAGATAACAACGACGATTCACTGAAGTGGGTAAGCTTCCAATAACAATTCAATCTGGGTGATATCATAGTATGATATGATATGATATGATTGTTTATTTATATAGCGCCTATACACAGAAGTGTTTCAAAGCGCTTCAAGGAGGGAGGGAACATAGGAAATACAGTACATTCAGTAAAGTCCTTGAGCAATATAGAATGTGGAAAATAACTACCGTAATAGGCCTGACGACATTACTGATAGTGCAAGTGCCAAAAAACAAGTAGGGTAGGAGGGAATGGAAAAGGAGAACAAAGCAAGCAGTAACATTACTATGTCTGTCGACAATTTACGCAGTGCAGGAGGAATACAAGAGGAGGGTAGGGAGGGGAGGGCAGGGATAGAGGGGGAGAGGAGGAACAAGACAACTGCTGAGCCAAATTCATCAGATAAATTTAGAAACAGGGGAGGGGGATGGAGAACAAAGGGTAAGAGGGGGGACAGACAAGCAACTATCATCGGTCGAGGAACAGATGATAGGAGTAAGTGCAAGGAGGGAAGACCTCGAGGAAGTGTATAGGTCCCCAGAGGAGGGGGAGAGGCAGGCAAGAGAGGGTAGGAAGAAGAGTGGGAAGTAGAAGAGGAAGGGTTTGAGGTGCATAGTACAGGGTAGGCACCTCAAGAGCGAGCATAGGGTCAGCGCAGAGCAGGGGTAGGAGGGTCACGAAGGTCCGGAGGCAGGGGCAAGAAGTGGACAAGCAAATGGCGATGTCAGGCCGTAACGGGACCAAGTCTCGACAGAGGCGGGCACGCGTAGGCATTTGAGGCATTTGAGGAATGAGAAGAGAGAGGGAGGAAGACGATCAGAGGGAGAGGGAAGGGGATAAGGGGCGAAAAGGGGTGGGGTGGGGGAGAGAGGTGGAAGGGTCAGAGTGGGTATACAAGGCACAAGTATGCAGAGGTAGGCAATCCAGGTAAGTTAAACAGTGAATGCAACACAGGAACATGCATAGATAATGGATCAAGCATATGCAGTGCGTTTGTTTAGAGGAAGGGTGAAACATGAATGAGGTACAGGTAATCCCCCAAAGCAATGGAGGGCAGATGTGTGTCATACAAAATTAGTCCAAAGACCACTACAGGCAATATTAACAGTGTTAGGTTACAAAGAATCCACAGCGGTGGAAATTAGAGACTGTGATGGAGGGCAGTGAAAGAGTCACGAAAGATAACACCGGTGCTGGGTTATTCAGTAGGTTCTGAGGGGAGGGCGGACTTGGAACAGGAGGGGCAAAAACGGAGGTGCGTGCACACCTTACCTTTGTGCCGTGATTCAGCAGCAAGGTGTTGCAAAGAACGCCGGGTGACCAGGGTAGGCTGCAGGCAAAGACCATAGACAAGTCCATGGAAAGGACAGGGAAAAGACAGGCAGGAGCCCTTAAGCGCTGCCCTTAAATGCGCGGACCCGGCTTCGCCTCACGGCTAGGCCGGGTCTCTGCATTTGATGAGGGCAGGGGCCAATCAGGAGGCAGAAAACGGAGACGTGCCTCCACGCACCGAGGACGGTGCAAACAAGAAGGAAGCTCGGCGGCCATCTTGGCATGGCCTCGCCGGCTACTGCAGAGGATGTAGTCACAGCATTCAAGGTCCCACGGTGGACGAGGGGGCCATCCTTCTGGGTGGAGGTCATCCGGGAAAAGACAGGCAGGAGCCCTTAAGCGCTGCCCTTAAATGCACGGACCCGGCTTCGCCTCACGGCTAGGCCGGGTCTCTGCATTTGATGAGGGCAGGGGCCAATCAGGAGGCAGAAAACGGGGACGTGCCTCCACGCACCGAGGACGGTGCAAACAAGAAGGAAGCTCGGCAGCCATCTTGGCATGGCCTCGCCGGCTACTGCAGAGGATGTAGTCACAGCATTCAAGGTCCCACGGTGGATGAGGCGGCCATCCTTCTGGGTGGAGGTCATCCGGGAAAAGACAGGCAGGAGCCCTTAAGCGCTGCCCTTAAATGCGCGGACCCGGCTTCGCCTCACGGCTAGGCCGGGTCTCTGCATTTGATGAGGGCAGGGGCCAATCAGGAGGCAGAAAACGGGGACATGCCTCCACGCACCGAGGACGGTGCAAACAAGAAGGAAGCTCGGCGGCCATCTTGGCATGGCCTCGCCGGCTACTGCAGAGGATGTAGTCACAGCATTCAAGGTCCCACGGTGGACGAGGGGGCCATCCTTCTGGGTGGAGGTCATCCGGGAAAAGACAGAGCTGATTCTACACATGTTGAACTCAGCATAAATGTATTCCACCAAGACACTATGGGGAAGTCTACACAGAGTATTTAAGCACTTGCTTTCTTAAAGGTCCAATTTCCTAAGGTGATTCTGGGCCCGTATTACAGCACCATAGGTCATAGTGGGAATTACGATGGCTTTATAAACTCTGAGAACCGCGCTCAAAGTGTACCCCCATGCTTCAATTCAAGGCTATTATCAATAACAACACTGAGAAATTAAAACTGTGGAACAATCTCTTCCTTAGTCCCATTCATTGTCCATACATAGCTATTACCACGTCTACATTTATCACGGAAGAAAGTCATAGGGCCTCATTATAGATTGGCCGGTCTGGTATTAAATTGCAAGTATTAATATAGACCGCCACTTTATCAGACGAACCAACTCCAGGTTTGCGGGTAGGGCACCTGTGTTACCAGCAGCTAAAAGCTGGAGGTAAGGCAGGCGCCCTACCAGCAAAAAATGCTTTCATTTCCGTTAATCTAGCAGTAATGGGGGTGTTACTTTCCTCCACTGAACCAAGCCAGCAGATCCCTGGTCAGGATCGAGCCAATTTAAAGCACTTACAAATTGAATCATCTATTTACCAACTTGCCTTCATTCCAATTGAGTCAAACCAATTTTGCATCGCTCATGCCGGGATGCAAGTCTAGCACTTCAAGGCTCACCTATCCCTAGTTCACCTTCATTTCAAGCTACTAATTTTAAAGAGGAAAGGAGGCTAAAGTAACACACAGTTCTAATTACCTCCATTGTATAGATACTGATTAATAAGTCTATTTTGGTAGAGTTGGTCCACCCTTGCCTTAAAAATTGAATCATGCACTTATTATTGAAACAAAAGTATCCCTGAGCCCACCTACACTATAAACACGTAGAGCTGTCACATTCCTCCACATTGTGCTAAAATGACTTGAGACATTAGTGGTGTTGTAGTGTTGTAGTTGAAGCACATTTTTAAGGCATGTTATCATCTAGCTCCATTTAACTTTTGATTTTATCCAGAGTACACGACTGAAAACCCTCTATTGCACACATGCACGCGTTTTGGGGGATGGTGGGGGTTGGGAATGCTGATATTGGGTTTTCGTAAGGCACTCTCTTTTGCTTTTTATACTTTTGACTATCCAGTATTATTGGATGGGTCAGCATTTTAGGATGGGGACTTTTAGGCGCAGAGTGGTGATCGAGTGGTCTGTGGTGCCTGTGCAGCATACTGACAGATTTGCTGGTGGTCTGTCTACAGCTTCTATTACCTGGGCGGAGCCCAGTTTCTGGAGGATCCATACATCATTGTGTGCGGCGCAGAGTGGTGATCGAGTAGTCGTTGATGGTCCATGGGGGCTCCGGGGAGCTCACCATCTTACCAGTGCAGGGTAAGTGAAGTTTGCCACACTTGACTTGGTAATCTCTTAAGTGACCATTCCCATACTCCTGGGCTGCATATAGATCATGAAGGCTGTGTCAATCAGGCGTAGTAAAGGGAGTGTCAAGTACTCCTTTGTTTATCCTTTTCTCTACCAGTTGTACTATTTGGTCTGTGCCCGGCCCACCGGTTTGTCTCTGTGTTTCATCTTCAAATCTATTTTGCCAAGTGGCCATGTTTGGTAAGGCTGCCAATTTACCAAGTTGAACTTTGCCCCCATTCGGGATGTACATGATATGCAGCAGGGTGGCGTTTCATCCTAACAATTTCCCGGATGCTCATTTGGGGGTGGCCTTGGCTCAGGCTCTGGTTATTCCAATAATACCTAGAAGCTAGGCCATTACTGTGTGCCCAATTACTGCTAATACATCCACTCTGATCAGTCTTCAAAGTAAGGGGCTGGTCGCAGTTGGGCAAGCCATTGGGATTCATCCTGTGCCTTGCCAAGCATGTGGAAAGATGGTGTCAGACTCAGCTATGCGGGCTATGGAAACCAGCACCAGAGCCGGCGATCCCCCCAGTTGAGACTTGAATACCAGTGTGATTAAGGAAGTGACAATGCCCGGGATGGGCGTGGATAACAGGTGGGAGAGAGAGGAATTAGTGTCTGTGTCACCTCAGTATGCTCCTTCATCTCGTCTATCTCATTCTCCCTCCCTGCATGCATCTGATTCTTCAAGGGAGGATGGGCCTTCTGCTTTCGCCCATAAAACCATAAACAATGACTCTGAGCCCAGACTTTTTCCTTAAACATCTACAAAGACACCGATGGATGTAGCAACTTCAACAATTGTTTGTGCTTTAAACTTTACTTTAATGAACCTGGTTAAATTTCTGAACTTTTACATGATGACTATACAGATCCCAATACTAACATGGTGACGATTTTAAATAACGTAACTTTTTTTGAAAGGTTTTATATTGGGTTTGGCAAAATCCACTTCCTTTCCACTGATCAAGGATTTGGCACATTCTGTGATCAGTGTTGGAAATCCTATTGGTAATGGTATGGAGTCCCTGCTGGTGTGTGATCAGAGTTTAAGGGAAGCTGATGGGTCAGTTGCGGATGATAAGGCAAGGGATTCCTCTGAGCAAGAACGTGAGGTGGCAAATCAGAGTAAGTCTGAAAGACCCGTGACATCTTGTAACAACAGCAATCCCTTAAGCCCTGTTTTTGAAACCAGAGAAGGGGCCCCGGACGTTGGTGAGGGGTCTACAGTCAGGTGGGTTGCCCAAAGCAAAGCAAAAGTAACTACTAAAAGCAAAAACACCCAAATGACAACAATAAGTTAACTCTGCAGGCTACTATGATTAAGAAATCAAAAAATATGAAAAATCTCACGAAAGTTAAAAACAAGGGTTCAAGAATGTTTTTACACTGGCTAAGTGGTCTAATAGGAGTGGAAGCCAGTGAGAACAAAACTGGTGTAATGCAATCTGATGACCGAAATAGTGTGGAAATTGGAGATGGGGAGGTGTTAAATCCTGGGCAGCATACAGCTGTTGAGCTAAACCCCTCAAAGGAATCGATACTTAAATCAAAAAAAAGGGAAAAGAAAGGGTGTAAACACCTTTCAGGTAAACAGGCTATTACCCACTATTTGAAACCTGCAAATACTCGTAGGGAGTTGTCAAATTTGTCATTAGACTTGAGTATTCTAACTCTATATTCAGATGACCTTGACGACTTGGGAGATGGGGATTCTTTTAATGATTTTGGTCAAGACACGCATCGTTCCTGTATGCCTGAGAATGAAATGAGAATGCCCGAGTCACGCGATGTTGTAAGTGTTGACTGCAGTCATCCTAGGAATGATTTAGAATTCCCTCCCTTACCAATGGTGTTTGTGGGCCGTTCATAGGGTAATAAGGACAGAAGGATTAGTGCACCAGCAGAGTTACTGCCGGACCCGTAATGAGGCCCATTGTATGGTATAGCTTACCCACCACTAAGAAATCAGTATTCAGACAGAGTTCCATCTTCCCGATATGCACTTCCTAAATGGTGGTATTTTGCGGGACCAACCACAGCATTTCACTAGGAAAAATGTAAATGCAAACTCGACCATCGATTATATTTTTGTCTCGAGTGGTCTTCTGGCGAACTGCTTTAAAACTTGAGGTTAAGGATGCTGAGGGAAGTGACTATAGCCCCCTGTCTCTAGAATCGCTGTTCTCATCCCTAATGGTCAGAACAACCGGTGACATATTTACAGTGGAAGTCAGAGAAAGGGATAAGGCCCTTGTCTGGCAACCTAGCAAAGCTAGAGGGATCAACAGTTTGCTTCTTTTCTAGTGACGGAGGAATCAGGTCTGGCGGATCCTCTTTACTACTAAGAAGCAGTGTAGCGGTTACTGGGATGACTTGTGGAAGACTGGACCCCAGTAGTGACCAGTTTCAGTCCAAAGCTGCCCATGCTTTTGATACATCAGTTCAGACCCACATGAAGGCGCTAAGTAAATTCATCAGACAGTTGCGAGCTTGTAATTGTGACGATTATGGAACTAAAGTACGTAAACTTAAGTTAGCATTTAAAAACTGGATTAGGAGCCACAAGTCCATACAGGTTTAAAGGGATGCAGAGACCATGTAAAGGGTAATTTCCACTGTACATTCAGGTACGTTTTGGACCCTTTTGACAAATCCCGCGTCCCAACTGGCTTTCAAACAAATCCCATTTGTGATCAAGTATGGGTAGTGCACTTTTCTTCACTATACATGGCCGAATTAAAGGAAACTACTGATATAAATATGTTGGATACTCAATGGTCTTTGGATTTTGATCATCATGGCATTGTTAATATGTTCAAGAAATGCAAGAATTCTAAGGCCCCAGGGCCTGATGGCTTAACAAATATGACCTTCAAATCCAACATGGAAGTTTGGTTGGTATTACTATGAAAACTGTTTAGAAATAGAATCCACTGCCGCTCTATCCCGTTCTCCTGGAATGGTGTGCATATAGTGGATATATTTAAAAAAGGGGATAGAATAAATGCAATTAATTACTGACCCATTTCTCTGTTGGATGCCAGTAGCAACATTTTCTCAGTGCTTGTTTTAAGAGATTCGGAAGCATGGGAAAAACAGGCTGGGCTAGTTGAAACTGCTCAAGCAGGGTTAAGAAAAGGTGTGGGCATATCCTCGAATTGTCTAGTCTTGCAGTTTCTATCTGGGATAGCCAGGGCTTGCAACAAGCCGATATTCTTAGTTTTCTTGGATTTGCTGCAAGCCTTTGACTGTGTCAACAGAAATAAGCTGTAGTGTAAACTGAGGGATGCCAGTTGCCCAGTTGATTTGCTTAACATTTTGATTGCCTTGCATTCAAACACCAGAATTTGAATCAGATTGTACCAAAACGGTAATTTCACAGAATGGATAGTGACGGATCATGGATTGAGACTAGGCTGCGTTTTGGCACCTTTTATGTTTAACTTTTATATCCACGACTTGTGTGAATGCTTCATTAGGATAGACTCTAATCCCCGCCCCCCAAAACTGATCAGTTCCCTTTACAGTATATGGCATGCACAGACGATATCATAATATGTGGCCAAACGGCTATTGGTCTGCAGCAGGGTAATGATGCTGTGACACAATTTCTGTGTGATCTGGATCTGACAGTTAATGCCACAAAAACAAAAGTGATGATCTTGAAACCAAACAGACAATCCAATAATAGAAGTTACAGTTTTGGTTTCCTGTTAGATTGTGTAAAGATTGAAACAGTTAAGGAAAGGAAAGTATTTGGTTGTGATATTTAGAGAATTTAAGAACAAGATGATACACTAAAAGAGCGGATGCCTGTGATTATTACTATGCCCGTCCAGTTACGTGCATTAGATAAATGTTTGGGAGATTTTCAAGTAAACCCATGATCTAGTTGTATATGCAAACGATTGTGCCTAGACTGATTTACGGAGCCCAATCATTAGATGACAGTTCTGTTTGGAGAAAAATCAAGGCTTCTCTGTGAAGGAAGACTCTGTCATTACCACAGAAACTTCGATTTATGCCATACAACATGAGTTAGTTCTTTTATCTTTAGCAGTTCGTGTTGCGTGTCAAAACATACAGCTAAATGCTAAGGGCCTGGTGCCTCCTTCTAATTCTCTATTTCAGGTAATTTGTGAGCAAATTGATTCAAGAAGTTGCAGAGTCTTAAATGAATGGGATAATGCATGTAAGAACTTTCTTTTGAGAAACTATATTACTGCGGAAGACTTCATGTTTGCAGGGAACAAAACGAAGTGTAAATTATTTAGGGCTGACTGAAATGAAAACCGTAGAAGATTATCTAGTCTTAAAGTGTATGGGCATTAGGTTGTTTGCCTGTGTACTTGGTTAGACACCCGCCCTCCACTTCAAGAAACAGTTCTTAAGATTACGTTTTAATCTGTATCTAACAAACAGAGTAATTGGTGCTAAATAGGTAAACTCTGCTCTGAGAGAGGTTGTAGATTATGCCGGACGATGTGGAAACTGTGAGACAATTTGTAATTGACTCCCCTATTTTATTTGATACTGCTCTGAATTCAAATGTTTAAGAAATTTGTGAAATGGGCTGTGTGTCAAACACCAGACTATTTTTGGAACTATATTTTAAACTCAGAAAGAATAAACTTGTGTATTGCAGTGATTCATTTAAAAAATATTTTTAAAGAAATTTGGGACATTTAGAGAAGGTTAAAATTGAAATGGAGTGATGATTTAATCTAATTTTTGTATGTGTTGTGTGCTATTTTGAAATGTGTTATTTGTATTTTGAAATACTATGTATTGCTTTTCCTTGCTCTGTTTCTTATATTATCTTTTAAATTGTGTAATTGTTTTTAAGAAATTGTTTTTGCAAAAGGTTTAACTTGTTTAAGCCATATTGCAATAAGTAAAAAGGACGAAAAAAATGGAGACTTTATCAGGCTATTGAGCTGGTTTTATTATTTCCTGGCAGGAGGCTACATGGAAGATGGCCCACAGCTTTTACCCGGACACACTAAAATGCAGGCTCATAATGAATCCCCCTCGCTTTATGCGTTGTTTAAAGTATATGGTGCCCACGTCTCTCCTTAGCTGTTTCCTGACCTGCTGGTTAAGATATGAAGAGCCCATGCATAGATGATGACCCAGAAACATCTATGAAAGGGAGCACCGGCCAATCACGCTTTAGGCCGTCACAGAATGCATGATCATCATTTGTCAAGATAGGAAGAAATGACCACAGTGGTCACCTTTATTGCTGTGCAATGGGAGCTGAGCACTATGCAGTATTGTCTTTCTTCCACTAAACAGAAAGATCACTCAGTTGCAAGGAACTTAAGATATCTTAAAGTCTACTCGACTCTGTTATGTCCCTCTATACAGAACACATTTTATATGTGCACAGTGTGATATAATTGTCTGTTGTGGATGGGGAGTGATGAGGGACCATCACTGGGGCACCCGTGTGCTTAGCGTGATGCATAACCATTTTGTTCGTCTTGAAAGGAATTTACCCACGATCTAGGTCTAACATGGCAACTACTACTCCATGATTGTGGGAAGGCAGTGGTTACAAGGATCATAGAATTGTGCGCTGATCTGGGAAACCTGGCAAAGATATTGGTGAAACACAAATCAGAATGACAAACCATCTGCATGTTCAGGTTGTGCTGCAGGTGACAATTGTCAAACACATGCCCCTGGGCCTTAGGTGGCACAATGGAAAAATGGATGCATTCCATTATACCTGCTGTATCACACTGGGGAAGCCTAATACGTGCCTGATTATCCACTGAAACATCGGGATGGCGATGCAGTCTTCAATCCATCCTAGCATGGCTTGCTAGACCTGCACCATTGTTTTTCAAAAGGTAGGCTGTGTTACGCCACGAATCAAGGCAACTGTATTTTGAACTGAAGCAGAGTTAGGAATAACAGCAGCTGTGGTAGGGCTGTATGAAAGGGGCAGTTTGAGCCCTGGGTTCTCATGGATTTCCAACCTAATGGAATTGATGCGCTCCATGTTTAGCCTGTATGTCTTGAATAGCAGTTGATCTGGGGACCAGCTCGGCCTGATAGCCCATGGCCCCTTCCTTCTTCTTCTGTGATACTCTATCTGTCTCTGTCCTCTCTGCCTTCCAGACTTTGCTAATAGTGCTTCTGCTGTTATGAATAGAACTTGGTGCAAACTGACCAATAGTTATCTTGGTCCCTCCATGTTGTCGCCTAAAATGTTTTCTGTGCCATTCATGGTCATACAGGCCAAAAGAGTTGTGTTCACTTTGACAATGGTTAGGAATACGGTTAAGGGCGGCATCTGTGCTTATCTTCACAGTCATTTTCTAGCGTTATTATCCATGGACATTATCAACAGGTGGCATGAGTGAACTGTGCAGAAACAGTGATGTGTCCCTTATCCATGGACATTATCAACAGGTGGCATGAGTGAACTGTGCAGAAACGGGGATGTGTTCCAATGGGATGAGGGTATCATGTTGCTTTGCGGTTTTATTATCTTAGTTTAAGAATATCCTCTTTTTTACTTCGTGCCCCATGTTGTAATTCCTTCAAGTTTTCGAAGTCAAATCTTTCAACTCCTCAAATGAAGCCCAACGTACATCACATTTTTTAAAATAAGTTGAGAATGACTTTTATTTGTTTAAAAATCCCCAATAGAAATGTAGTTAAACACACACTTGAAAATGAGCGTACATTTAAGATTTGTGTCAGAGTTGATTAATTTGACATGGCTTAACTCTTATTAACGACTTGCCTTTTTTAAGAATACAAAATGTATCCAATTACCATCCGAGTGCGATTTCTTAACGTATTGTAATAAAAGTACAACCTCCATTGGCTCACTTCATTTTAACACTTGCAACTTATTCACGTTACATAATTATGGACCCAACTGTGGCCCTGTTAGTGCCTTGTTCTAGTTTACACTTTTTTATTGCCTGAAAGAGCGTGATCAAGTCCTGTGTGGCCACGGTCTTTACCCGGCTTCGGATCCAGTCCACAAACGTCAGGGCAAGAACATGTTTACTCAAGGGGGGCTCAGAATACAAAGCGTGAATACCACAGGTCCACGGTCTTAAAGGCTGCAGGCAGGTCAAGAAGTACAAGAAGAGGCAGATGACTGGCCCCTGTCTCCCTGAATATGAATGTCCTGCCAGACAGCTGGTAATGCAGGTTTTGACCTGTGGCAGGGGGCCAGCATCCAGACTGTACAGAATGTGGTAGTCTAGGTTGGCTACTCTCTGACTGCACTTGTTCAACCACCACTTTCTCCAGAATATTCGAGGTCCATGGAAAGGTCTGCAGTGGGGTGATATTTAGCAAGGACAGTGTCACCCAGTCCTGATTTTTTCAAAAACGGGGTAATCCTTGATTTTTAAAATATCTGTAGGGACAGTCCCACTAAAAAGGGAGAGATGAATTAAATGTGAAACCCCAAGGTGATAACTCAGCTGCATGTTCTTTGACCACCACGGCGGGGGTGGCATCCATCTGGTTAGTGGTGGGCTGAAGGGAGCTTAACCATATCTTAATGCCCTCTAGTGATGTTGTAACGAAGGAAAAGGAAGATGGAGTTGACGGCAATGTGGCAGAGGCCAACAAAGTGAGAGGGACAGCAAGAGAAACATTGGCGCTCTCACCATGAATAAGCTTCATCTTATCAATAAAGTAGACATTACAATCTTCACAGATATCAGCTCTAGGGATGAGTTTTCACTTAATGCTGGGGGCGGTGGAGAAAGGGAAGGAATTCTTGAATCAACTTGAAGAGTTGTTTAGGGCAAATAGATACACACAGGATGTTTTTGTGGAGAAAACTCACTTTAGGACCAAAAATGGCTTTCTTGCAATAAATAGTGGATGAGTTCACCCCGCCCAGATCCAAGCAAATCGTTGCTTTTAAATCAGCTTTGCAGTCAAAAAAGTGGAGTTAAATCAGGGGTACTCTTTGTATGTAGCATTGGAATAGACACATTTAAGAGAGGTTGTCTTGCCCATGGCAGCCCGCAGTGATCGTTCCCGAGAATTAAAAAAGCTCTGAACAATCCAATGAGATATCAAATGGCAGATTATGATTGATAACCAATGTTTTGAGCAAAGTATAGGTTGCTCTTAGTTCTGCCCAGTCACATTGGCTCCCTCCTTACAGAAGCGGACATGGGAATATTAGAGGAAATGGCAAATAATTGAAGGGCATGATAAGCCCAGTGAACTGGAGTGTCACATTAGTAACAAAGCTCAACATCTCATGATAAAACAAGGTCTAATCAATGTCCATTGTGAGTGGACAGTGGATCTAATGAGCCGGTTGCAAAGGCCCTGACATTAAAACGCCAGCAGATTGAAGATACCACTACACATGGATTCCAGCTGATGTTTGGAATCCTGGAGGGTATAGAGCAGCCTCACATCTAACTGTGAACATTGGTGCTCCATAAGCATACATGTTTCTCCTCAGATGCACCTACACAGTAATCCCAACAGGGCTTTCCTCCCCATCGCTTAGCCCGAATGCCCCACCCACACCCCACAGCATGGTGCATGTTGGTAATAATGCCCCATAAAACTACAATGATATAGGTGTGGAGGGTTGAATGGATTTGATAAGAGGGCAGGTGGAGGGTAGATGAGTGTGTTGAGAGATAGGATAAGAGTTGAGTGATTGTTCAAGAAGTCAATGAATGTAGTGATTAAAGCATTTTTGTAAATAATCGGTGCGGGCAAGACATTGATCCCATAAGCATTTTATTCACTAGCATCATTTACTTTACTGCGAGAATTTGCACGTCAGGAGCGTAAGAAGCTTTTCATAGTACACATAGAGATTACACAATAATTCTGTGGTGACTCTATCCATATTCTCTGTACATGGTCACGACTATCGTATTAGAAGCTCTGTGGGGGGGTATGGAAGTGCAATGCACATCTGCACAGGTTTGTAAAGTCAATGTCATTATGTCATGGCAGCTTGGGTGGGTGGGCAAAGTACATATCGGGTGACAACCAAGCCGTTCACCCTACATTCCGGATTGTGTATGAAGTACAGTGGTATACCTTGGTGGGCATGCAGCATGACATGTAACAGCCAACGTTTTCACATGTGCTTACACAGGTATTATGTGCCTTCCGTTATCATGCCACAATCCACATTGAATTAACCATCACCATCTAACCCAACAATGAAATCAAGGAAAGTAGAAAATATCCACCTGGCCTTTAATATTGTCCAATTGGTTCTTTGCAAATCTAGGTGGGGCCACCATCAACAAGACAAGTATGTACCCTCGGGTACAGATATGGGCATCCCTAGTCCATGCCAAATTAGCCATCCATGCCAGGATTTGTTTTTAAAATAGACCACTAATTCCTGTCGAGTGATCTGCCCATCACACTCATCCCATTTAAGACATTCAATGCCCCTCTATTTATCTTCATCAGGACTATGATGCATGAGGTTGTCAGATGTTGGCCCACGGCCATGTCTCCTGATGCAGAGATTCTGTAACATGCTGCACAAACAATGATGCTGCCCACCTTTTGGGTGAGTACATTAGTGCTCAACCAATTCAATGAAGGCAGCAGGACCTTGCCCTGATGAGACTGAAGGCCCTCTTAATCGTGCATCTGGTCCGGATCTATGCATCACTGTAGAATCTCTATTCTGGCCTGTTGGTGTTCCGATATTGTGTCAGAGCCATGGCAGGAGGCTATTGACTGTGTCACCTGTGATGATTGTTGAAAAAAGTACTCATTACTACTCTCTCCCTGCTCTACTACTTCTCTGCTCTCTCCCCACCACTACTACTCTTCCCTCTCCACTCCACTACTACTCTTCCTTTTCCACTCCATTACTGCTATTGCCATGCCAATACTACTGCACTCCCATCTCTACAGTACTACTACTACTGCCTTCCCCTCTATGCACTCCTACTACTCTCCAATGTACTCTACACTTACACTTTCTCCCACAGTCACTCTCCTTTCACTCCCTCAGTTCCCTTCTCATTCGCTAACTTTTCTACCTCTATAAGTCTCACTCACTTGCCTTGTACACACAATCAAACCCAAGTAGCAATTTCCCTCACAAACTAATACATCACCTTGCACACTCACTCCTTCAGCAAATACCCTCCATGCTCCTCGTCACCATCCTTCCTTCAACTGGTCTATTGTTCCTCCTTCTCCTCTCTTGGCCTCACCCCCTGTTATCCTATCCCTTCCCCCTCCATTGACTTCCTTCCTTTGAAGGTTTCCTCAGAAAACCGCTGCCTGTTTTTTCCCAGGGTAGCTGTTGCAGGAAAGGAAAAACACAAAGGGGTCTTAAGTCAGGGAATGGTGGCCCACTGCATTTAGTATCCCAGTTCATGTGAGGCTAGTCAATTGGGTTTTAGATATCAATTTGAGGAAGGAACCGCTCTGCTGCCCCCTTGCAGGAGAGTAAACTGTCTCTGTGGGTGAGCGTGCTTGGTAGTGCTCTAGTTGTGCTGGTGCAGGTCGCACAGCAGCATGACTTGATCAGCCTGCTACACAGTTTGCTCTATGTCCCATCTGGACTTTGCCTTCCCTCTCTTGGTCTGGTTGTTCACTATGCTGGTACTTAAAATCTTATGGGATAAACTGAAATAAACATTATCAAATTGGAGAGTGCATGCATGGGCTGATCGCCTGTAGTACTAATTTCAAACATTCAGCCACATGAAGAAAAGATAGGGACTGTGGCCCTCTCAACTCCCATACACCAGCTATTGGGCAGGATTGACTCTGGGAATCTCGCCATGATGTCTCCCACCCCAAGTTGAGAGCAGTTACAATCCCCTCTTGACAGGGCCAGATCTCTGACCCTATCAGAAAGTATAAACTAATGGACATATATTTGCTATCTAAAAGTTTTGACTCTGGGGTCATAGCAGTGTACTTTACAGTGGCAATACTTGCATATGTGATGTAGGCACAGGCATCAAGAACATGTGCTTTAAAGTGCTGGCATATCTTATAGGGACAAGCGTTATATGGTGTGCTTTTACAGTGGCAATGCTGGAATACATTATGGGCACAGGAATAATAAAAGTATTTTACATTGGCAATACTGGCATACATAATGTATGCCAGTACCGGCATCATGATCATGAGCTTTCCAGTGCTAGCATATATAGTGAGGGCAGGCATCATGAAGTGTATTTTGCAGTGGCAATGCTGGCATATATTGTTGGCACATAGATCATGAACCTTTTTATGGAGGCAATACTGGCATGTGCAATGAGGGACAGGCACCATGAACATGTGCATTACAATGGTAGTGCTGGCATAGACTGTAAAAACAGCCATAATGAAAATGGGTTGGAAAATGCGCTTTTGCATTGTTGGTGGCCTGGCATCTATTGGATGTTTTCCTGTGTTATGCTACAGAACCACTGTAAACAGTATGTCTTCTCACCGAACCTTTAACAAATATTGTGCTGTTACATGCAGTTTCAAACTATAATTAAAAAAAAATAAATCTTGGTTTGGTCTCCATTGCCACAGTTACTTGCACACTCGAAATCGGAGGAAATATTTACTCCTTTTCATTAAAAATGCACTTCCAACAATGTGCATGAGTTTAGCAAAAACAGATATGAATAGTAATAGCTCATAGTGGATGGCTGCGACTGCCTACTTTGCAGGACAGAAGATAATGTGACAAGTTGGTGAAGGCGCAAGTCTTGCACCTGAGCACTGTGCGCTGCATCCAATGCCACATGGTGAAGAGAGTGGAGAGGTGCAGTTTGTCTTTAGGCCTATCGGCATTGTGGGGAAAATAAATACATGTGTTGGGGTTAGCAATCATGGGGATCATCCCGTGTGGGCCGATATTACTAATGTCAATTACAATTACTGTGTCTTCAAGTACTGCATGATCCTTTTGGAGACCTATTTCCCAAAGTGCAGGTGGTCCTCTGCACTGCAGAAGTGTATTGTATGTAACGCAAGCAAGGAAATTCCCATCCTTGAAGGACTACAGTGTTTCCTAGTCGGGAAGTGCACCAGCAGAATCTAATTATACTACACGTGAATATGTATGCGTCAGAGCACAGTGCATATTTTATGTGCCTTTGTGTATTTATTCAAGCATTATGTTTATGATAAAGGTTCTGTAGTGATATATATAGCGCTTCATAGTATTTGTAGCACTTCACTGAATGTGATGGCATTGTGTTGCCAGCAATAATGTGGCACACACATATAGACAGTATTATATTGCCAGTATAACATGTGAGTATGTGGATGGAGGCATGCAAGGTACAGGATTTATGATGCAGTAGAAAAAAAGCTCAATGTGAAGCTGCAAAGAGTAAAAGTGCACCCATTTTTTTTCTCTTCTCTGGAATACCTCATGCATAGGAGACTACATTATTTATATAACTGACTGATTTAATTAACAATTACTAATCACTAGCGCTAACTCATTAACATTATAATGTAGTCCCATGTACAAAATGAGGTGAAAATACATATTCTGACATTCGTTTTTCAAACGTGCACTGGAATTTTTTTTTCTTTCTCTTTCATGTGTTTGCAGAAAGCAGAGAGCCTGCATACCAGGAAATTATATTAGATACAGTTGCTCCCTGGGGGAAGAGTTCATTGCATAAAAGTGAAGACTGATGCTGCCTTTCAACCTGCTTGGAGCAAAGTGTCTGCAGATTCATCACGTAGGCAAAGGGTGTAGGTGCAGAACTCTGCTGAGGGGAGGACTGTCAGGGAGAAGTTAGTTCGTGTTTGCTGGGCTCGGGAGACAGATGATCTTGGTGTCACTGGCACTGGCTTGGAAGTTTCGCTGTGCATCTCAGACACCAAGATTACAGAGGCAATTCATGCTGACTGGGCCTGTTCTTCTGAGGCGAGTGAAATAAGGTTGTGTGGGGGAGAGAGCTACAAATCTTTCTGGTAAGCACACATACAGTTGAAGTGAGGTTACTGTGTGCCGTTGTTTGACAAATGACTGGTCTAAAAATATAATTTAGGGAGAGTAGCCAAAAGAAATCCCCTGCATTTCATTCATCATGTTATAATGTTACAAAGTGAATTTTGCTCTGCCTCTGTATTTTTCTCTTCTTTTATTACAGATAACGATGCATGTACATGGTAAGATTTTATTTTGAATGGTATTTGTATGCAATACAAATAATATATAAAAACAGATGGTGCATGTTTTTTTTTTATTGCATTTGGGAATGTAATTTTGACACAGGGGAGATTTATTCTCTTTGGTAATACATTTGTCATTTTGCCCATGCAGATAGAATAATAAACAATAATAAGCAGTTATAAACATGTTGTTGGAGAGCATATAATATAATATAATATAGATTGCTGGAGGTCTATGAGCCATCAATGCCTATGGGCATAGATCACTGGTGTGAATAAACCCGTGATACCGGCCACGGGCTGTCAGTGGCACTCTGTAAAAGTATTGGGTGTCCCTGGATGTAGGTCCAAGACTCTCTATAGATCACTAGGAGTATTACAATAGTAAGGAAGGTTTTGTGTATTATGGGGTTATAATGTATGGAAGGAAAATGATGCTCACCACTAAGTAACCTATTACCACAAAATACCACCAGTAGTACATATTACTAGATGCTCCAATATAATGTAACAAAGTATGGTCACTAGAATGATGTGAGGCCAAACCCAATCTAAACGCAAGGATAGGTATTACCAAGGTACCGCTTATTTTTTTGGTGGTAAAAAAATACTGCCAAACCCCAAATTTACACAAAATATCCTACAGTTCTAAATCGTAATTCATCATTAGTTACATATTGTGTGGCTTCATGTGATATAAGCTCATGGGGTGGTGCAAAACTGCATAATTCAATTGGTCTCTTGATATTCCCACATGTAAGCACATACTGCAAAACAAAATGGAAACTTAGCCACTATGTGCAACAAGTAATTCCTAGCGTAATATGGCCCAGACCATCTACATACCTTGAGTAACATATACCTATGAGGCAAATACCTAGGACCACATTGAAATGTGAGTAGAACATCAATGTAGTAAATAATGATATGCCAGAAAGGGATTGTTTAAGAGATGTGTGCCTTGAAGTGTCATATATCAATATTTCTGTATGATATGGAATGAGTACTTTGTTGAATAGATTGTAGAAAGTGCAAACCCCTGAATATCATTTAAAATAAACAAATGCTTCAAGGCCAACTTGTACTCCATTGACTAGCATGATAGCATTATAGGCCACTCTATCTGCATGTGCATTGTTCCATACGGTTTGCCCTTTCACAGCTTTCCCCAGTGTGCCTGAAATGTTGCATGTGATCTTCCCTCTCCTTAAGCATTGCCCACACTCTGCCTTCTAACTATACATGCAATTATCTTTCCTTTTCAAAAATGCACTCTGCTGAACAGGCTCTAAAGGGTATAGTGTAGGGGATCAGGTGTATAAATGTTATTTTGGAAAGGGTAAACAGAAAAATTCTAAATTTTTGGCGGCCTGGCAGGGTCCATTTCAAATCATAGATAAGGTGTCTCCAGTGGTTTATAAAATATTAAGAACAGAGGGTGAAACGGTAACAGAGCAATTTGTTAATGTTAACCAAATGAAGCCCTGTCATCCCAAACATGAAGTCAGGAGGCTTGAGCAAGTAGGAAAAGCTCAAGTGCCCTGAATACATGAAATAAAAACACATAGTACCCTTCATAATATCCAATAACAGAGAAATAAAAATAGATGTAATTCTTGTTAAGATGTAAATAAAAATATCATAGGTGATAAACATTAACAAGGTTGAAATATGTTTAATGTATAATGATGTTATGTTTGTTTACTTGTATGGTCCTCTCATCAATGAGTAAATTGTAATGAAAAATATGTCATTATTAAATATGGTTTCTTATTTTCTCACTCTCCTGTACATCTAGACAATAGGCAACAGGGCATAATCTTTGAAGCTGTTCTGCGTATAAATCTGAAGATGACAAGAAACCAAAATGTGCACATGCCCTGCCCAGAATTCTATTCAACACATATTGCTTAACAATGGGTACAGATGCTTTCATGCCATGGCAGAGTCCTGAGATAGAGTCCAGACGAGAGTGGAACATCATTATAATTGGCTGCATGTTCGACAATAATATCACAAAAAGAAATCAAACATTGACTAATGATGAGAACATTGGGTCTTTGGAATTTGATTATTGACACAGCGTAGAAGGTGCACGGACGTGTAAGGAAAATAGCAACCTAGAACCTGAACGGTAAAATTATACAAAAGGCCAAATAATCACTGCACCTCTTTGCAAGGGAAAACAGGGTTTATTACATGCAAAATGGTCTCAGACCATCCCGTAGAACCGAACTGACACGGAGCTCGTCACTTCCCAAGGTGTTACAGGTTATATAGCAATGAACTGCAAAATCTAAATAGATAGGTTACAATGTTATCCACCACCCTCATTGGCTACTGCCTCTAGTACATGCTAATACCCACCCATAGCCCCTGCACTGATTGGCCACACCTTATCTAATGCCATTTCCCTAGACACATGGCCCAGTACATCATCACTATTGAATCCAGGTACAGGATTGGTGGTTTGAACTTATTGACACATTAATACATCGAGGCTATCATGTGATGTGCACCCCTTCGAGCCTTCTCATTATACCAGACCCTGCAGTGCACACAAGCTGCACCCCCAACCTTGTACTAAATGTATTGCCATCACCTCTGCTCTTCTGCTACAAATCAGGGAATGTTCCAGACACAGCGCCCCCTTATCTCATTCAATCCCAGGCAGCCAGTTATGACGTGACTGAGACAACGCTCTTGAGTCTGAATTTCAGGGATTCGTTTGCGGTTATACGTGTGCTTGGAATTCAAATGGGATGAATGCTCTTGGGTGAGGGCAGTAGTGCTCTAAAACTACTCCTTGGCCATCGGCATCACAAAACGGTATACCCTATTCTCATGAATTTATCCTTCTAAGGGTGCATCCCTTTCTGCTCTCCCCACAGTAAACATTCCATTACCACCATGTTCAGGCCCTGCGGCTGGATATAATTGGCGTTTATCTGTGCACTGTGGGTGCCACTGACCTTGGCTTATCTCCTGGGAAATGGGATTTGTTTTTGGGGCTGAGTTAAACAAAGCCGTAGCTCCTCATCAGGGTCTACGTTCTATTCTGTTCATGGTAAACTAAGCCATAACATTCAATATGGCGACAGTTCTGCCAAGTTAACAAACTGACCTCGCTTCTACCACAGTGCCATGCTGCATCCATCTTCCACCTGTTCGAGCTCTTCCCGCGCACCTCACTACAGAATATAACTTTGGATACAACAACTAAACACAGGGCCTATAAAACTGTCTTATTTATAACCTCTGCAACCGCAACATAAATTTGTTGCTCTTTCTGTGTTGCTATATGTGAGTATCTAATATGTGTCAAACCAAACTATAAACAATACATGTACCTTCTGCTGCTCAACCGTTAGTGTGCTCCCACAATGGTATGTGCTTATAGGTCTTTCTCAGGCTAAAGCTTACTGTATGTACATCCCAACAGATGATGGGGCAAATGAAGGACAATACACCATACTAATGTGTCCGCAAAATCTGAAAGTGCTTCCAATGAGGTTCATTATCAAAAGCCTCTGCTATTGTGAATGATGATGTTGAACATAAATGCCTCTGTGTTCATTGCTGCATCAGGGTATCATGAAATCAGATGATTCTTTACTGCTTGTCATGCGATTCCTTTGTTTGGAACTTCGATTAACAACTGCTCTATACAAGCAGATTTTCAAAACTGTACAAACTGAGTAGAATTTTTGTAGATTACATGATGTATTATGCTTTCAGCATCCTGCCTACTTACAAACTCTCAATGTTAATTCTATTTTTTCCTCTCCTTCTCTTGCGACACATTTACACCAACCAGCACCGCATTCCCCCGTGAGGGAACAGGAAGGATTGAGAATGAGAGAGCAAGCAAGAGAGAAAGAGAGAGGGAGACAGAAAGACAAAGAGGGATATATGGATGGGGTAAAGAAGAGCAAATATATGAAGTGATACTGAGAAAATGGAAGAGAGGGAGACAGAGATAGAAATGGTGCCTGAGATACTGAGTAGGACAAAAAGAAGGAGAGGATGAAGGACAGGACAAAGGAAAAGGATGAAGGACTAAGAACAGGATGAAAGAGAATTAGGACTAAGGAGAAGAAATATGATGACGGTGAAGGACTACCACTAAGGTCTAGAGTGAAGGAGAAGCACTAAGAAGAATAATTAGGACTAAGAAAAAGCAAAAGGACCTATGAGAAGGACCAGGATGAAGTAGAAAGACTAGTATGGCAGACTGGAACACTTGATTTGGATGAATGTGAAGCATTAGAATGAAGGTGAAAGTCTTGGTTGATGGAGAAGCACTAAGACGAAGGACTTAAATGAAGTTGAAGTACTAGTTTGAATAAGAATGACCATCCTGCATGAGAAGGAATGGGTTGAAGGAGAGGGAGAAGTACAGGGTCAAAGGGGTTGGATAATGGAGTAAAAGGACTGGGACAAAGAAGAAAGAGAAGGTCTGCGATGAAGGAGAAGGTGAATGACTGGTATTCAGTGAAAAAGTTGCCGCAAAAAGTTGCGACGTTAAAAGACGTTTTTTAAAATGCATTTCTACTGCATTCATATTTGGGGGTGTGTAAGGTTTTTAAGTAAGTTACAGTAAGAGGAGATTGGGTGGGCTGCGGGGTGGGGGTTGGGGAGGTCTCTCCCCACATATAAATGCAGTAAAAAATGCTCAAAAAAGACTGATTTCGGCCACGTTTTTTGCAGTGACTTTTTCACATAGAACCGAATGATTGGGATGAAGGAGAAAAAGAAGGGCTTAGACAAAGGAGAAGGACTGGGCAGAAAGATAAGGATGGGGCAAAGGAAAAAGAGGATGGAGATGAAGGGGAAGGACTACGACAGAGGAGAATAAGAATGAGTGGGGAGAATGACAATGAGTGAGGGGAATAGAAGGACTGGGATAAAGGAGAATCAGACGGGGGGCTGTGATAAAGGTGAAGAATGATTGGAATGAAGGAGAACAGGAATTATAGAGAAAAGATTGGGATGAAGGAGAGGGGATGGGATAAAGGAGGCAAAGAAGGACTAGATGAAGGAGGAGGAGGAGAAGCACTGGGAAAGGGAAATGAAAAATGAATGACATGAAGCAGAAGGACTGGGATAAACGATACATGACTGAAAAAAGAGAAGGATTGAGATGAAGGAGAATGACAGGGATGAAGGAGGAGGGGAAGGACTGAGAAGGAGAAGAGCTCTTATGCAGAAGAATGACTGTGGGAAAGAAGACTGTGAAAAAAAAGAATAGGGTAAAGAAGAAGAGATGGACTGGTACAAGTGTGAAAGACTAGGATGAAGGACAAGGACTGGGATGAAGTAAATGAAGATGAACCAGGGAAAGCCGAAGTGCTGGGGGGAAAAAGAAGGGCTACGGATCGGACAAGGACAGGGACCAAGGAGAAGGACTGTGACAAAGGAGAAGGGTGAAGAAAAAGAAGACGGGAGACCAGGATGAAGAATAAAAAGCAGGCAGCATTGGACCAAACAGAAAAGGACTGGGGAAGAAGGAGAAGGGCTGGGATGACAGAGAAGAATGATTCGGTCAAGGGAAAAGGATTAGGACAAAGGAGAAGAAGAAAGACTGGTATAAAGGAGAAGAAGTAGAACTGGGATGAAGGAGAAGGCGGAATTGGACAGAGTAAAAGACAAAGGACTCAGGCAAATTAAAAGAAATGGGATCGATTTATGTATTGTTTGCTTGTTAGGCGCTTATACAGGAAGTAAATACTGTTTAAAATCGCCCACACGGCAGCAGGGAGGGGACAAGGGATGAGAAATAATTAAAATACATACAAAATAATAAATACAGTGGGGGGACAAACCTACTATGCCTTGTGAGTGTTCAGAATGTGCAGGTGCAGAAGGGAGAAGGAATGGGATAGGTGCTGGATGCTCATGGGGAGCAACATGTGAAGGGCAATGTAGAGTAAGTGCGAGCCTCCATGGGTGGAGAGTGAGCCGAGGCAAGTGCTGAGGATAGACAGAAGCAGGGCCAATTCGATGTGGGAGTTCAGGGCGCAGAGGATGAATAAGGCCCCTGAACACCAAAAAAGCAACTGTGAGATTTGCAGAGGAGAGAGGGAGGGAAGGAGGAGGTAAAGAGGAAGGTCTTGAGGATCTTCCGGAATGTAAGAAAGTCCTGCTCAAGATGAAGAGGGAAGGGGAGGCTGTTGCAAAGAAGGGAGCCAGCTGAGGAAATAGATCAACCTCCTGCCCTCTGTTTAGTTAAACACGTTAGACACAAGGAGTTGGTGCCAGAGGAGTGCAGAGGTCTAGAGGGGGACTATTTAGTAAGAGAGAGTTGAAGATAGTGTGGTTGCTGGCTCCAGACAGCCTTATGGATGATACAGAGGGATTTGAATGTAATCCGTGAAGCAACCGGGAGCCAGTGAAACCTGTTTAGGGCAGGAGAGATGTGGTCCCTGGGCTTGAAGCCAATGATACATCTCACTGCCCTATTCTGGATTAGCTGGAGGGGTCACAGAGTGGAAGAAGGTAGAGGGATAAGGACTGGACAAACAACAAGAAGATGGAGAAGGACCAATGTGAAGGAGAACGACTGGTATGATGAAGGAGATTTTCTGGGAGAAAGGGGACAACAGACGTCGATGATGGAGAAGAGAAAGCAGAAGGGCTGTTTTGAAGGAGTAGGACATTTACAAAGGATAATTATTGGCATGGAGGAGAAGCTAAAGGTCTGGGGAGAAGGACTGCAGAAAAGGAGAAGAACTGGAATAAAGTAAAAGACTGGAACTAAAAAGGAGATGGAAAAAACAGAAAAAGAAGGACTGAGAGGAAAGATGATGGCTGAAATAAAGGAAAAGGACTGGGACAGATATAAGGACTGGGATGAAGGAGAAAGACTGGGTTGAAAGAGAAGAAGGACTGCGACGAATGAGAAAAGAATTACTGGCACACATGACAAGTAGAATGCCTATGTTTAAGGAGAGGCACTAGTACAAAGGCGAAGTACTAGGACTAAGGACTAGAAAGAAGGAGGAGCATTAAGACTGCATGGTGAAGGACAGAGTTTAAGGTGAAGGACTAGGCAGAAGGGGAATGAGTAAGAGGAAGGACTAGGACACAAGTGAAGGAGAAAGGCAGGGATGAAGGAGAGCTAATTAGTCCTTGATGAAGGAGAAGGACTAGGATGAATGAGAAGAACTGGGAAGATTGAAAATGAGAAATAGAAGGATAAGGACAAAGTTAGAACAGCAATGGGCCTAGAGAAGGACTGTGATACATGAGAGGGAGTAGGATGAAGGAGAAGTGGAAAGACTTGCACTAAGCGTACAATCTGGGAAGAAGGAGAAATAGTGGGAGGCGAGGTACTGAGATTAAGCAGAAGGAATTCCATGAAGAAGGAGGACTGGGAAGAAAGAGAAGGAGAAACACTGGGGTGAATGAGAAGTTCTGGTGAAGGAGAAGTGGAATGACTATGATGAAGGAAAAGTAGAGGGATGAAGGAAAAGGACTAACCAAAGGTGGAGGACTAGCGTGAAGAAGAAGAATGGGGATGAAGAATAAGAAGAAGGACTGGATGAAGGAGAAGTAAAAACCGGAGGAGGAATGGGAAAAGTAGGAATTCTTTGGAGAATGGCTAGGAGTAGGATGAAGGACTATGATTAGGACAAAGCACACGTATTAAGGTGAAGAACTTTAATTAATGTGAAGGATTAGGCGAAAACAAAAGGAGTAGGACATGGTGCAGGATATATTTATGGGGCCAAAATTAATTCGGGGAGTTTTTCTCCCGCCCCCAATCAACAGTGCCACACCAATCATTCAATAACAGGCGTACTTGACTTACTCTGCTTTTGACTCATATAACAATAGAACCCCCTCAACCCTTTAGCCGGGTGGACAGAAAGAATATAATTTTCTATTTCTTTAATTAATAGACAATATCAAAATATTTAGCCAATAATTATCAAGAAGCACTCCACTCCGTGCACAAAACCTTTCCTCTTCTTACACTATTCCTCATTGCGAACAAGTTAAAACCACAAATACATTTTTAAAGCCACATAACATATAAGACCCCACGACATGTACTGTTTTCAGATCGGATTTGTACTACCCCCGGATCACAAGTAAGAAGAAAACACAGTTCTAAAGAATACCTGGGTCACTACCACTAATGTAAGGATAATTAATGCAGCACCCTAGAACCTTTACAATATACTTTGTATGGGGTCTAATTTAAATAAAATGGAGCACTTATCTTTTTGGCAAATGAATATACATGTGCAGTGCCTTTCTCTGACATCCCTATGCACTTTGCATTTCTAGCTAAGTTTTGGTACAACCATAATTCAACGAAATACTTTTCTCAACATAGAAGTAACCCTTTTCCGGTGGGCGCTGTGGAGTGGCGAGCCAAGATGGCAGACCTCTCCTGAGCTACGTGCCTGGATGAACCAGATGTGTACTTAATCCCACCTGAACCTGCCAGTTTGCTATTGCAGATACGCTGTTTTGCCCTCCTGGCCCCCTGCGGGGTCAGCTGTACCAAGGCTGGCTTCAGCAGTGCATTTATCGTGTGGAGACATGGAAGTGTGTTGTGGCAGTCATCGGCCCGCGCTTGCTCCTCCCGGGAGCCGGGAGGAGGAGCCAATGTGTCCATGGGCGTAGGACATGGGGGCACAGGGGGGACAAATCCCCCCCACAATTTTAAGTGGGGGGATGTAATGTCATTTATCCCCCCCCCAGAATATGTGTTTGGCGTGTTATGCAGGGATCTATTTTTGAAGTCGGGGAGTGGCTGCTTACTATGTAAGATGCCCTCTCCCCCCTGGCCCCCAAAGCATGGGGGCAATACCCTGGGGGCAGATGGGTGATCATCTGCCCCCAGGGAAGGGGGCAAACAAAAAAAAAAGATTCTTTTGTTTTAAAACGTAGTTTTGGGTGGGGTGGGTGTGGGTGGGACCACTAGCCACCAGGGATTTTTACAAGGGGGTGACCCTCTCCCCCCCACCCTAAGTGGATGGGGGCACCATATGGAGCCCTCCCTGGGGGCAGATTTCTGCCCCTAGGAAGGGGTACATGAGATGCCCTCCTTCCATTTGGGGGGGGGGGCACTGCAAATATTGGCAAAGCTACCCCTCACAAGCCTGGGGCAGTATGTTTTGACCCCCCCCCGGGGGCAGATGGCCACACACATGTGCCCATCTGCCCCTAGAGAAGGGCATAGTAAAAATATATATATTATAACTTGTTTTGGGTGGGGGTGAGGGGGCCCACTAGACCACCAGGATTTTTTGTGTTTGAAAGGGGGGTGTCCTTCCCCCCACCCTAAATGGATGTGGGGGCACCTTATGTAGCCCTCCCTGGTGGCAGAGGTCTGACCCTAGGAAGGGGTGCATGAGATGCCCTCATCCATTTGGGGTGGGGGAGAGGCCACTGCAAATATTGGCAGAGCCACCCTGCCCGCCAAGCCTGGGGCAGTACGTCTTTCCACCCCCCTGGGGGCAAATGGTCACATACATGTGCCCATCTGCCTCTAGCGAATGGCAAAACAAATATATATATATATATATATATATATATATATATATATATATATATATATATATATATATATATATATGTATATATATTATAACTTGTTGGCTGTAGGGGCCAGGCGCCAAATCAGGCCAAGAATGCCCTCCAATCATCCATGCCCAAAAGTAGGATACCCCTCGTGCTCCAGGAACCCTGTTGAGCAACCTCTGTGCTTTCCAGGTGATACTAACGTTATTTAAAGCCAGAGGTATAAAAGGTCATCGCTTAATTGCAGCTGGAAATTCGCTCCTGCCATGATCCAAATTTCTTAACCAAGTATGACATCATCCCCTTCATTTATAAGCAATATGTGTGCTCTTGCATTTCTTCATCCACTGAATTACTGTTAGAAACAAAGGTAAGAGTTGTGTCTCTTGTGTAGGCATGAGGAAGGCAGTTGCCAGCCTCTGGCATAATATGCCCATGTTCTTCCAATATTGGCTAGCTGTAGCCCTCTTATGGCCAGGTAGAACTATAATGGCAGTGACTGGCAAATGTCTTTTCCCTGTAGACAGAAAAGCGGAAATAAAAGGCCAATTCAAGACATGGAACAAATAGAAGTTAAAACAGACTGCAGCTGCCTTTGCTGTGTTAGGGAGAATATGTTGAGTGTTCAAGCAAGGAGGTATGTATTAAGCAAGCAGTGAGACAAGGGAGAGGCAAAGAAAGGCCAGAGGGGCTCTTTGAATAATGTAACAGGGCAGAGGACCCATGCTCTGCCGTCCTAGTAACATATGAGTGAATCAAATAGATCAGGCTTTGCAGCAAATGTTAAACGAGAAAGGAACAGAGTCCAGCTCTGCATTCAGAATAACAAAGGAAAAGAAAGGCTAGGCTCTGAAGCCAGCATGAGATGGAATAAGAGGGACCAGTCTCATCGTGAGAGGCTGGCCCGGCCCTCGCAGGGGTGCTAGAGGGGCAGCCCACATAGCGGGCTGCCCCTCTCGCCAGCCCCCTGGGTCCACATACACCCCCCCTACTAGGCATCCCCAGGGTCCGACACATCTGGACGCTGACCTGGGGAGTGCTTATAAGGCGGTGGACTTGTGATCACTCATCCTCCTTGTTTGCTGTACCCCCCCCCCCGGAGGACAGTCAAAGCAGCAACATCACACACCTGGACCCTCTACTCCCATAACAGGGCTTACTCAGAGGTACAAACAAGATTTCCTCTTTCTTTGAAACCCCCATCCTTCCATTCCAAGTGACACACACGTCTCCTTGCCTCACACAAAAAAAGTAGCAACTTGCAGTTGGTAGAAAAGGCTGTAGCTCCTTTATTTGGCAGGAGTCCACTTACATTACAGGTGATCTGCCTCTTAACGAGCTGGCGTCCTAACTGTGGCCCACTGGAAGTAATGGTTATTTCCTCTCTCTTACCAAGAGCTCATAGTCAGATGAAAAATCCAGAAATGCAACATAGAAAGACATGTTCTTTGCTGCGGCATCCTTTAATTTTCTTCTGTTTTCTTTTCTTCTTTTCTCTTGTTTATACAGTGATATTTGTAATGTAATACGTACTTCTATTTTAATTCTAATTTTGTGAAAAGTCGAGTTCTTTGACTAAAACACAATAAATAAATGCATAAATAAATAAATAAATAAATAAATAAATAAATAAAGCAATGTCCCCTGTCCCCCCCAGATTTTATGTGTCTCCTACGCCCCTGAATGTGTCACCCGGAACGGAGCCATGCTTATGTGGCCGTGAGACGAAGAGGAACGTTGGAGGTGAGCCCAACTGGAGGGATGGTGGTGCTGTGGAAGTGTTGGAGGTCGGGCAGCATAAACCCACCAGTGACAGTGGTAGAGCAACACAGTGCGGCTGCCCGGCTGAAGGTGCGTGTGCCCACCATGGCCCATGACTGAGTGAAAGGGCCGGCGCAACCGTAAGTGAAGCGCCCAATCCCCTGGCCCGTAACACAGTAAAAGGGCCGGTGCAGCGGAAAGTGAAGTGCCCAACTGCTGTGGCCCTCTGTGTTGTGCGTGACTGCCGTGCCCGCTAACAGGATGGGCTCGGTGGAGCTTGCAGGCACACCACGCTGGGTGGACTGGGCAGCTGCTGCAGTGCAGCCATTAGATATGGGCAGTAATGTGCTGTGTGGACCCCCGGCGGGACTCCCACAAAAACACAGGGAGGAGTGACTGACCTGAGGCTGTGAACCAGCACAGAATCTCTGGCCATAGACGCAGATGTTTTTCTTCTGCTTCTGTTACCCTCGCGCTCTGCACATGACAATTGGAGGTGCTGCTGGTTAAGACAACGGAAGGGACCATATAAAGAAAAGGCTGGGGGCTCACAGAGTGGTGCAACAAACAGCAAGAGGCAACAACAGGTGCGCAACACCCAGCTTGTGTGGAGCACAAGGGCAGCTTACAGGGACTGTACCTCGCATTTAAACTAGCAAGGGGCTGCGCAAGTACAGTAAAGGCGGCCCCATAGGAGCCCAAACTCGAGGCATATCCACTGATAAAGCACAGATCACTGGTCAGGACCATGACAAAAGGAGCAGTGCAAAGAAGAGAGGCACAATAGACCACAACACCACCCCAGTTGCTAGGCATCCAGCGGGCTCTGGAGAGCAGCCTCAGCTGCCAGGTGACACAGTGACACCACAGTCATCCAATGCCTCCGACCTACACCACGTACTGGAGATGGTACAGAGAGGGTTCGAGTCAGTCAATATTAAACTTGATGGCATCACGGCAGATGTATCCTCCATACGGGCGCAACTGGAAACGGAAACACGCTGCATCACGGAAGCTGAGGGTCATATCAGGAGACTCTTGCTGTTCCACGCTCGTTCCCCAGAGGGGGCGGAGACTGCTGCCAGTCACGTGCTCATCACGTGACTCTCAACCACCTTAAAGGGCAGCCACAGTCTGCCGAGCGGCATGCTTCTGCTGCATTATTTGAACTTTTCCTGAAACGAACGTGCGTTTGTTTTGTCATTTCATCACCAGCACTGCGAGTCAGGAGACTCTTGCTGTTCCACGCTCGTTCCCAAGAGGGGGCGGAGACTGCTGCCAGTCACGTGCTCATCACGTGACTCTCAACCACCTTAAAGGGCAGCCACAGTCTGCCGAGCGGCGTGCTTCTGCTGCATTATTTAAACTTTTCGTGAAACGAACGTGCGTTTGTTTTGTCATTTCCTCACCAGCACTGCGAGTCAGGAGACTCTTGCTGTTCCACGCTCGTTCCCCAGAGGGGGCGGAGACTGCTGCCAGTCACATGCTCATCACGTGACTCTCAACCACCTTAAAGGGCAGCCACAGTCTGCCGAGCAGCGTGCTTCTGCTGCATTATTTGAACTTTTCCTGAAACGAACGTGCGTTTGTTTTGTCATTTCCTCACCAGCACTGCGAGTCAGGAGACTCTTGCTGTTCCACGCTCGTTCCCCAGAGGGGGCGGAGACTGCTGCCAGTCACGTGCTCATCACGTGACTCTCAACCACCTTAAAGGGCAGCCACAGTCTGCCGAGCGGCGTGCTTCTGCTGCATTATTTGAACTTTTCCTGAAACGAACGTGTGTTTGTTTTGTCATTTCCTCACCAGCACTGCGGGTCAGGAGACTCTTGCTGTTCCACGCTCGTTCCCCAGAGGGGGCGGAGAATGCTGCCAGTCACGTGCTCATCACGTGACTCTCAACCACCTTAAAGGGCAGCCACAGTCTGCCGAGCGGCGTGCTTCTGCTGCATTATTTGAACTTTTCCTGAAACAAACGTGCGTTTGTTTTGTCATTTCCTCACCAGCACTGCGAGTCAGGAGACTCTTGCTGTTCCACGCTCGTTCCCCAGAGGGGGCGGAGACTGCTGCCAGTCACGTGCTCATCACGTGACTCTCAACCACCTTAAAGGGCAGCCACAGTCTGCCGAGCGGCGTGCTTCTGCTGCATTATTTGAACTTTTCCTGAAACAAACGTGCGTTTGTTTTGTCATTTCCTCACCAGCACTGCGAGTCAGGAGACTCTTGCTGTTCCACGCTCGTTCCCCAGAGGGGGCGGAGACTGCTGCCAGTCACGTGCTCATCACGTGACTCTCAACCACCTTAAAGGGCAGCCACAGTCACCCTCGCGGCGTTAAGCCCGGTAGGAGTAAAGCCCAGGGACTGTTAAGCGACTGTTTGGCGCACTGGGGCTGCACCAAAAAGGTAAACAAATTCAAAGGCTACTCCATTAATTGGTATAAGCATCTGTCTTTGTTTAAGGCCCATAATGAGATTACGGAGTTCACCTCTTGAGGAAGATATGGCTGGACAGGATGGGTCATATCTGGAGGCTGGGAGCGAGGCTGGGCAGGGGGCATCTACCACTCTCGACCCTGCTATAGCTCAGCCGGTATGTGCTACGAACTACACTCTCAGTAATACAGAGAGTCAGCAAACCCCTGAGGGGTCGTTCCCAAACCTCCATATCCAGAAAGGTTGGAAACGAGGGCTGGAGTATACCCTGACGACACGAAAGATTCAGAGCAGAATGAATGACCACTTCTGCCAAAAAAGAAACAAGAGTGCCAACGACCTGGTTAACATTATTGATTCCATCTGGCATCCACCCTCCCACGACAATACGAATTTGGAAAATACTCCATCAATAGAGAGTGAAGAAAATAATCAAACGCCCGTAAATACCAACCAAGACAATTAGGCGAGCTCGCCAATCAACCAAGACCAATTGGAAGATCCAACAGCAATCTTTCCCGAAAGATCCCCTCCACCAGGAGAAAGTCCCTTGGCAGCTTTGAGCTTTGTTCTAAATTCCTTGGTCTCGGTATTTGACCTTCTTAAAACTGAGGTACAGACACAAGCGGGTCTCCTCTTGGAGATGTCACATGAAATCTCGAAGAATGAATCAGCACTGGTTGCCACTAACAACATCATGAATGCAATTTTGATTCCAATTCTGAAAGAAACCCAAATTGAGGGTGTCAAACAAGGGTTAGACATTGCCCAAATCCATAATCTACTGAAAGAGGGAGCAAAAAGTAGTGTTACAACTCAAGAACTCTTAAAGAAGCTCCCTTCGGAAATACAAAACTCCCAAAACCAGAATGAGATTCCAACAGGGGAGGGTGAAAAAGATTGCTTTGACGACACCCCGCTTTCAGACTCTATTCTGGAAGAATTTCAAAGACTGGCAAATGTCGACATTGACATCATTGAAGACACTGGCGATAGCGCCCAAAAAACTGGCGGAGATAATACACAAGATCAACTGACCGGCAGTGGGAGCCAGAGCCCAGAAGAACCTTTGAAAACCAAAAGCAAAAAGCGGCAAAAAAAGAAAAAAGGGGGCAGGTCCAAAGAAACCACTCCCTTTACTTTACATGACAAAAACACGAAGAAATCAAAGAACCAGAGAAACAATGTTCCTAAAAAACAGGAAAGAACACATTTCTGAAAAATCTGACCACTCCGTCTGGTGAAAAGACAGCGGAAACCAGTACAGCTGCTCTGCCTCTTTCCAATCCCTCTCAGACCACAAATCTGCTTACTTCACAAGCCAATAAATGTGTACCGGGGGAAAAAGGGAAGAAAAAGGCAGGCTCAAATTGCAAGGAAGGTCCCAGTGTTAGCAAAATTCAAACTTCAAACTTTGGTATACAAACGGACCTTATAACATCTCCATCTGCAGCCCTTAATAACAAAAATCAAAAATCATCCCATACAAACATCAAAATTGCCCCAATATTTTTGAAACAAAAATTGAATAGGGGAAAAAAAATGTGGGTAAATTGGAGGGAAATCAAGTTGCTATAAAATTAGCGCCAATTTTCTTAAAATTGATGGGGGAAAACAGGCTTCACCTCCGCTCTCACTAGTGCTGCTCCCTTAACAGCTGCCCAAGAAGCATCTCCACCAAGAGCCACAATTATTGAAGTTGATTGTCGGAATGGATTAGGGAAATTCACAAATCTTGCAATTCCTCCTCAGGATGACAACAGAGAGAAACTGGAAAGAAAACAGTACTGCTCCCCCATAAGAAAAGAAGAAACTGTGAAGCCTAATTTTACCATTCCAAAAGTGTGGCTGAGATTAGAAAAACAAAATAAGGAAAAATCACTGAGCAGATCAGTTCTACTTTCGGAGATCAAAAAGAACTACAATTTGTTTCTCTTTGCCTCAGAAGACATTGAGTATCTTTCATTTCCGATCAGAGAAGATAAATTCTTTGTGGAAATAGCCCTCACTTCTAGAAAGGCGCAACAGGCCCTCCTCACTAACAAACACGATCTAGCTAAAGAAGGTCTTCGGGTATTTGAATCAGAGGAGGAAGGAAGGTATGGCAATCGCTCAGGTCCTAAACAGACAGGAGTGGAGGACGCATCTTCCTCTATGGGCACCACCAGAGCGACAAGAGAGCCCCAAAGCAAAATTTCACCTGGGCCCAAACTAAATGAGAACCTGTTAGCAAAAATCCCAGAAATTGTCACACAAATCTTTCTGAAACTAGGCGAGGAGCAGAACAGTCTTTAGACAAAGCGGTCTCGGATTAATTTCCTGGAACACCAGAGGGCCGAGTTTCCTGAGGAAAAAGCAGCTAAAAAATAATCTTTTACAACAGAATGACATCATGCTGTTTCAGGAAACATGGCTGGTTAACCCCATTGAAATAGAAGGCTTCACAATACAAAATCTTAAGGCCGCGCAAAAACTGAAAGGGAGACCAGCAGGAGGCCTCTTAATAGCAACCAAAAATTCTACTGTCAAAGAAATTGTTCCACTATGCAACAACATGGTGGGCATACAAGCCTGCAAAGCAGAGATAGGACCGAAGGATTCTCGGCTTACCCTAATCCTGGTTAATGTCTACTGGAACCCTGCTAGATCAAAACTCCAAGACTTCATAGAATCCCTACACCTCCTACTGTCAACGGCTAAGAGCAAATATGAGGGAGCACAGATCATCATTGCAGGGGACCTGAATACTGACTGTATTAATTCAGGGAATGTGAGGTTTGGCCAAACTAAACAAAGTACTATACGGAAAGGGAAGCAATGGTGGGATTTTTTCCAGTCATGGGACCTGGACATGATGAATGAAAAAAGTAGGTCTGTGGCAGTGTCCGGACCAACCTGGCGTCAAGGGGCTCTACAATCAACCTTAGACTACATCTTCATTTCATCATCTCTTACCCTACTTTGTCCCAGTCTTACTCTGGATTGGGAAGGGGGGAGTGGCCACGCCAGGCTGGAACTCCTCTTCCCCAAAATTCAGAGAGCCCCCAACCCACATGTCACACAGGAATTGGAGGGTTACAAAGGTAGACAGAAAGTGGTTAAATACAGAAATGGGGGAAATAAGCTAAACAAACTTCTGGAGGCAGTTCCTCCTGTTATATGGGCAAATGAAATGCACCCAGAAAAATTTGGGAAATTTGTGTGGTCCACCTGCCAGCCAAGTGAAGGAAAGACTGCAGGGAAGCAGATGCACCTTCATAATTTCGATGAGGAAACATTCAACAAGAAGAGAATACTGCGCCAAACATTACGCCATATAAGACAAAATAAAACAGAAGACCAGCCCAGCTGTATACAAATGCTCAAAAAGGCTAAACAAACGTATCGGAATTGGTCAAAGAACCACAAGCATCAAAAACGTCAAGAAGACGGGGAGAGAATGCTTTAACTCCTCAATGCAAATAATTGCAGGAACTTTTGGGCGGCATTAAACCAACTGGAAACCGGCCGAAATAGCTCACTCTGCAATTTAGTCCCCGAGCACAAGTGGGTGGAATATTTGTCCAAAAACTTTGAAGCAACTGAACTCAGAGATCATCCTCACCCAAACGTAACCTGGTCGCTGACATTCTCTGAGGAAGAAATTGAGGACCTTATTACATCCTCCTCTGTCTCTAAGGCAGCCGGTCCGAATGGCCTCACTTATCAGGTGCTCAAAAACCGACCAAAGTTGTGGGCAAAATTACTCTTCCATTTATTTCTAGAAATTCTAAAGAATAAAGTCTTCCCACCATCATGGAAGAGCGCACTTATTATTCCATTTTTTAAGGGGGGTGACAGGCAAAACCCAGCGTGTTATCGACCCATCGCCCTTTTGGACATAGACAGCAAAATCTTTATGAGACTTATACTGAAAGAACTTACTCTATGGGTAGACTCTAGACACATCCTTCCCCCTCAGCAGACAGGTTTCAGGAAAGGCCTTTCTACCAGTCTTAATGGACTAATCCTGAACCTGTTGAGCGAAAGCTCAAATGAGAAAGAAGGTTCTCCACTATACGGGGCGTGGGTCGACTTATCAAAAGCGTTCGACCTTGTAGACAGATCCCTCCTCTGGCAGAAACTAAATAATTGGGGGATTCCGGCACCCCTTCTTGCAATGCTTATAGAACTCCACAAGAACATTACCATCAGAGTGAGATTGGACGAACCAGGCAATTTATCTGAAACAATCAAAGTCCTGAAGGGAGTACGACAAGGTTGCTTGGGTGCACCATTATTCTTTAATTTGTTTCTTTCAGACATTGGAGACTTCCTAGCATCTGCATCATTAATCTGCCCGAGTATTAATGGAAGAAAACTCCATTGGTTAGCCTACGCAGATGACTTGGTGCTACTGGATGGTTCAGCGATAGGGTTACAACAACTCCTATCCAAACTTAATGAGTATGCAAACTGAACGGTCTCATAATTAATCCATCTAAATCTAAGGTCCTCATCTTTAAACATGCAAAAAAAAGGGTGACCTCAAGAAACTGGGTTTTGGACAGCAAAGCAATCCCACGGGTGGACGAGTTAACATACCTGGGATATGAAATTCTTGCCCACCCTACCTTAAACAAGGTGATATACTCCATTCTGGGGAAGAAATCAAAAATGATTGCACAAATGAAAAATCTGAATGGAAGATTCTGCAAATTTTCTATAATTCCGCTCAAGAAGTTCTACATAGGCAAAGTTGTCCCGGTCCTTCTCTACGGCCTTGAGGCAAAGCCTCTTTTGTGGAACTATGATTGGAGCAAAGTTGAGGGCTCTTTGTGGAAATCTTCTCTTCATCTTCCTTCGTGCACTCATCTCGCTAGTCTGAGATTTGAGTTGGGTCTCACCTCTCTGAATTGCTGCGCAGAGTGGAAGCTATTGTCCCTCTATCGTAACATAATTACAGCTAATGTATCCACCCTTTTCTTCGACGTAAATCAACATCTAAAAAAGTCAAAATCAAAAAAACTCCTCGGCTTGGAAGAAAAGATTGCCTGCATTTTACATAGGCTGGAATTAACAACAGAAACTCTCACACAAAATCCTAAGAAAGTCAAAAAAATATTAGAAACGGAGGACTGGATTAAAATGATCGAGGGAATCAGAAGGCTTAACCCCCCAAACCTATTCCTGACAGCGGATAGAAAGCTCGGCACCATCCCGCGCTACCTGGAAAAATTCCCGGACCAAAGAATCAGAAACAATTTCCTCAGACTCAGACTGAATATAGCCCACACGGGTGAAATACTGGACCAAAGAAACCAGGGTGAGAAGGCAATAAGCTTTTGCAAGATCTGTGCCTCTCCGAATTTACAATCCCTCAAACACCTGCTGCTGGAGTGCGAAGGCACATGGGCGATCAGGGTATCATCACTGGGGAGATTTGTAACTAGAGAGGAGAGCCTAGTTCAGGACGCATTTTGGGATAGACTGATCTCTGGCCAAGAAGTCATGCTAACTGCTGAGATAGTAAACATTTTGGAGAAGCTTACTATCTTAAGGAACTATCAACAGACTAGTCATGTTCTTGAACTCTCTAGTCAAGGGGATCAGTCTGTCTAGTCAAATCCCTGGTTTCTGAGCCTGTATTTTGCCTTGTTATTTTATTTTGTCACTTTACTCCTTCGCTTCCTGTATTCTTAAATACGCAGGAAACAACTGCTTTTTGTATGAAATTGGAACTTTTAATATTCTTTCTTTGTAAAGGTTTTCTCATAAACCAAAAACAAATAAAAAAAAGGTATGCCATATCGTCTACGCCGCAGGTAAGGAACGCCATGAAGATCAGCCTTGACATTTACAGAGAGGCGGCAGACAGGGTGGTAAAATACCTGGACAGCCCCTTGATGGTCAGACGCTATGGGGAGGCAGACAGGCCTGGCAGAATATTAGCCAATACAGTGAAGAGAGTTAGGGGGAGCACGCGCATTCCTTGCATAGAGGGTGTGGATGGGTAGATAGCGCACTCTGACAAAGATGAAAATGCAGTTTTTTCACAGATTTATACTCACCCAAGGTGGTAACTACTGAGATTGAAATAGCTGAATACTTGAACAGTATTCCCACCAAGTTATTGTCAGAAGAGACTAGGGACTCCCTCGAGAGCCCCCTAACTCTCGAGGAAATTGAGGCGGCAATATCAGAATTGCCCAACGGTAAGGCGCCGGGGTCTGATGGCTTTAGCGCAGAATTCTTTAAGGAATTTAAGAGCGACCTGTCCCCTCACCTGTTAGATGTGTGGAATGACGTGTTGGAGTCTGAGATGCTTCTCAAGACCATGCGAGAAGCAATAATTATACTCCTCCAGAAACCAGAGAAAAGTGTGGATAAATGTGAATCATACAGGCCCTTATCACTGATTAATTCTGATGCGAAAGTTATGCAAAAATAATAGCAAAACGCCTCTCACCCCTGATGCCACATATGGTGCACGGAGACCAGTCTGGTTTAATTCTGTGGCAACACACATCATTAAACATACACAGGCTTCATAACGTTATGGCGCTTATACCACTTGATGCTCAGGCCGTTGCGGTGGCTCTCGACATGCAAAAAGCCTTTGACACCGTTTTGTGGCCCTTCCTGTTCCAAGTACTATTGAACTATGGCTTCAGGCCTAACTTCATTTCGTGGATTAGCCTGCTATACTCATACCCACATGCTAGGGTCTGTACTAATGGCACCCTCTCCCCAATGCTGGAGCTAAGAGGTGGCACGGCACAGGGATGTCCCCTATCACCCTTGCTTTTTGCGCTCATAATAGAACCTATGGCCGACATTATTCGAACACATTTCCGGGTCGCAGGCCTGCAACTAGGGGGATATTCTGAGATAATCTCGCTATATGCCAATGACATTTTATTGTACATTAGAGAAATGCAGATGTACCTGAACATGATGCTGGAGTAGGTTGTGGAGTTTGGGCGGCCTCAAGGCTGCGTCTCAATTCCATCAAGTCAGAGATATTCTCGTTGTCAGAAACCACACAAAAATTGGTCACTGCAACCGAACTCAAATGGGCAGCGCTAGAATTTAGATATCTAGGAATCAGGCTAGCACGCATGGAGGCACTGACTTTCGATCTAAACTATGGTAGTTATCTAACCACCCTCAGAGTAAAGCTGCAAAGATGAGGGAGACTCCCTCTTTCATTGGCTGGGAGGCTAGCTCTGATCAAAATGACCATATTGCCCAAGCTATTGTACTACTTTCATAATATTCCTATGTTGCCGGGATGGGCATTCTTCACTGAGCTTGTGAGCCTGTGCATGTCATTGTATGGGCCGAAGGGGTGTACATGTGAAGTAGGAAAGACTGGCTCAACCACCCGGGAGGAGAGGCCTGGGAGCACTGGACTTTGAGCTGTATTACCTAGCAGCGCAAGCACATTATGCATCGTATTGGGTTAAGAGCCTCCCGGACTTCCCCCATTCCTGTCTGGAAAAGCTGAAAGTGCAATCAGCCCCACTGATCCTACTTCTGGCTGGTAATATATACCATAGGGCACAGTCATTAGGTCCGGTGGAAGAGACCTGGGGGGCTTGGGATAGGCTGTATCTTAAAACAAACATGCAGGCCCCCACCGACCGGAATTTACAACTATGGAGAATGACGGGGTGGGTCCTACCTTTGATGAATGATTTGAGAGGGTGTGGAAAAGGGCCGGAGTCTGTAAGGTAGGGGATTTATAGAGGGAGGGCAAGTTTTGTAGATTGGGAGACTATGGGGCCAATCATTGGAGGCTCCCCCCTGCAGAAGCTGCAATACTTGAGAATTTAAGCGGCAGTGGCAACGCACTGGTCGAGGTATCCATCTGAACCAGACTCAAATGCTTATCGGAGATATATACTAGCTTCGGCGCGAGTAAGATATTGGTCTCTGCCCTGTATAGACTGGCCCAGACAGCGACAACTCGTAGGGGCCCAGACATAAGAACACAGTGAGAAGCTCACCTTGGGGAACAGGTTCCCAAAGTGCTATGGGAGCATGCATGTCAACTGATAAAGGGAGTGTCTATGAATGTGAGATACCGGCTTGTGCATTTTAAAATTGTAAATAGACTGTACTACACCCCAGGGAGGGTCACCAGGTTCAGTCCCTCAAGAACGGGTGAATGCCCACGCTGTAAGGACTCGGATGCCAATTTGGTGCATATGATATGGAAATACCCCAGACTGGAGACCTACTGCTGGGGTAGGGTCAGAGACACTTTAGACGCAATAATGGGCTGCACGCTGAAACTTACATGTGTGCAGTGCATCTTGGGTTACACAGAGAAAATGATTGCAATGAACTTTAGACTGTTACATCTATGCTTGGTGTTGGCAAAAAGGGCTTTTTTTACAGAGATGGAAATGGAACCCCCCCCCCCCCCGAATGTGGTCAAATTGGCTCCATGATGAAATGTGGCCAACACGGCAGAGGAGCAATACTTACCGCTGCCAGCCACTCCCAGCCGCCCCAAAGACACAAGGGAAAACATCCATCACTACCTGGCGGACTCCGCCAATGGTGGAGACTGATCACTGAACTGCAGGAAATCTGTTGGAATACTGAAGGAGCATGATTTGGGTGGGGAACATGAAAAAAAGAGTGCCTCTGTTGCCCTCTGAAGGTGTTGTTCATAGTAACTGTACAATTGTGTGTTGTTTGGAGGCTTGTGCTCAATGCTTTGACAGTGTAATGGGTACTCGCCTGGTGCAAACTTAAATAAAGTTGTTAAACAAAAGGAGTGCAGTGAAAATCTCCCTTCAATTTGGAGTTCCTTTCTGACTCTCTGTGGAGAGTGTACTTTTAAATCAGTTATTTTCACTTTACCGAACCCTGAAGACATTTGTCTGCCCAGCACATACCCAGGGATTCAGTTTACCATTCAAAACCCCTTATACTTTTATGCAGGGTTCGGGGAGTGTTAAACAATTCAGAATTTTGTTTTTTTTAAATGCACCCCTCCCCTTTAGGGGATTTTTGGGCTTGACAAAAGGGCAAATGGTGATCCACAATTAACTTTACAAGACTATGGCCCTCATTACGAGACTTCCGGTAGCACCGGCAGAATATTGGAAAACTTGCCCTACCGTTTCCACCACCTGATATCCTGGTAATACCAGAATATTATGGGTGGGAGAAAAACCGGAAAGTTTCCTTTCCCATGGAGTCCTATAGGACTCCGTGGGAATGGGAAACCTGAAGCACCTGCACCATTAGTAACGGTGCTGGTGCTTCAGAGCTTCAGTGCAGAATCTGACGGCAGGAGCCAGAACTACTAGTTCACAGCCCCTACCGGCAGATTTGTAGTTTGCCGGTAAGGAAAGGGTGCCAGTAACCGTTTTTACCAGCACTTCTTTCTGGACTGGCAAACCTGTAATGAGGGCCTGTATCATTATTTGCACTTGGAAAGATGTTGAAGATTTTGAATTACTCCAAAATCACTCCAGTGTCTGTTGACTAAATGGGAATTAATTAAATAATTAAATAATCAGGATATGCTAGGAACCTATTTATGGATGCCCACCACACAAAGGTCTATATAAGAGAAGACATTCATTCAAATCGAACCCCACAAAGAGGTTGTTATTTTGGAATAATGGACTTATTTTAGAATCTCTCTGGGCCCTGCATAGGTGCATCAGGCCTCCTGGGTCATCTCCTGGAAAGTAGAGAAACCTGGTCCAGACTCAGGCTCAATCTCTCGAGAGCTCATCCCTGTTTCTCCTTGTCTTTACTCAAGATCTCCAGTGTCTAATAATTTTCTTTATGATCTGATCACACCCCAAAAAATATAAACTAGGATGTATTGGCTCATTGGCTAATCATCATAATTGGATGTTGATTGCTCTACCCCAGACACAAGGCCTAGCCGCTTCCTTCTAATTGGCCTTTTGTTCTCTGTTCCCCATTTCTGTGAGTTCTTGCTCCACCCATCTGAAATTGCATTTCTGAACAACTCAGATCTGAATTTCAATATCTCCAACATGGCATCTTATTTAATTTACAGATAAGGGTCACAACCCATATATTTCTGAATTGGTCTTATTATGCCGGTCTCAACGAACCATGTCTGGTGTCAGCACTCATTTGCATGTATGAAAAAAAGATTTTTGCAATTTACCCAAAAAGGACTTCAGTGAAAATCTTGATCTTTTACAGAAAGGCATCTGATTCAATGAGCTACCATGTTCCTGACTCCCTGATCTGTAATTTCTTTCTGGGAAGCTACAATCACCTTTTTATCTTATAACTCTACTTCTCAAGGTCTAATTCTGAGGGGACTCCTGACAACAGATATGGCTCTTTGTGTGCTTTCCAAAGACATTTGAACCATTGCTGTGTCTATTAAGGTGCCCCACTTTATGAGCAAAATATTATTCCCCATATAACCCTATGACACCCTTTAATTATATGTCTATAATAATTCAACCAGGCAGCCCATTTCTGTTCCCAGTCCTGTAGGTAGCTTAGCCCTCTCGCTTTTGTTGACTTAGTCACTCCCTCTGCCCCTGTGTCCGCCTTTCTCCCCTTCCCACGTGCGTTCCCTCGAATCCTATGCTGCGTGTGCCCCCTCGAACCTAGGCCGCGTGCGCTCCCTCACAACTGAGGCTGCATGCATGTCGCACTGCTTTGGCTGCATGCGCTCCCTTACAACATAGGCCGCGTGCGCTCCCTCGCTACTTACCCTACACAACCTGTTCCTGCTTCGCCAACCTAGCACACCTTTCTCAGCGCTGCTCCCGCACATTCCTGCTCTGGCATGTCCTCTCCTTCCACTCAGGCTCCCCTAAGCCACGTCCAGTGTATTGTTCCTTACTTGTCTCTTGTATCCTTACGCCCCCTCATTCTCTGTCCTTTGTATTGTGATTCCATTGTGGTGTTTTCCCCGGTCATTCAATTGTGTTGTATCCGGTACTGTATTGTTTTAGATTGAATTTCCTGCATTTCCTTTACTTCTGGGTTTCCTTGGACTACCAGTGGTGTGTATTGTGCATCTGTTTGTTGTATCTCTCTACTGTAATGGCATCCCATTGAATTGCCTGCATTTTCTTTACATCTAGGTTTCCTTGACTACTAGTGGTTTGCGTTTGTGATTTGTTGGGTTACTACTGCTCTTCCACATGTGCTGTATTTCCTTACTTCCTCACTTCTAGGTTCCTTGGACTACCAATGGCTGTGCATTGTGCTTGGTTGGGTTACTATTGCTATTCCGCACACGCTGTATTGCCTGCATTCTCTTCTTCCCATTCAAAGCTCTTGGATCACCAGCTGATTTTTACTTGTACTGTACCTGATAATGTTGCTTGCATTGTTTCTCCACCCTCGTTAGGACCCCGCTAGATCCCAGTGTTCTCGTTCTGTGGTGTACTACCTACTCAACATCTCTGTTTGTTCCCCCTTGTGCCTCTGTCCTGTCTCCCCCTAGTGTGTGACCCCCCACCTCCTGCTTGAACTTCCCCACCCCCCTCTACTTTCCGTCCCTCACTCTCTATGGTGCTCTCTGTCTCCCCTATCTCCTCTAATTGCTATTCTATCAACTATCCTATCCCTCTCACTAAATCTGGTAGCTAAGAAGCTCAAAAGGGACATCCTGGTCTCCAACCCAGGCCTCCCTATTGCTGATACCTACACCAGTGCTTCCGACAGACAGATCCTTAACGACATCCTCTTTGTTGTTCCCCCTACAGGCCTATGGACCCCCATATGGTCTCTGTTCTCTCTTTTTTTCCTCCTCTCCCATTAGCGGTGGCACCTGTTGGGAAGCCCTTCTGGCACCCTTCCACTCCTCTAAGACCATCATTAATGTCTACTTAAATGGGACCATCCTGGTCCAGGGCTCTCAGGCCAATCTCCTCCTTTTTGATAGATGCTTCCCGCACCCTATCAACTTCCTTTCTTCTCCTGATACTCCTATCTACCCCCTCTCTGGCTCCGCTGCCGCCTCCTTCCTCTGCCACCTCTCTGGCACCCTCTGCTGCTTCCTTGGCCACCCTGCTGCCTCCTACCTCTGCCACCTCTCTGGCACCCTCTCCTGCTTCTCTGGCTACCCTGTTGACTCTTCATTCAGCCACCTCTCTGGCACTCTCCTCTTCCTTTCTGACTACCCTGCCATCTCTTCCTTCTTCCTCTGCCCATTCTCGGCACCCAACCTCCACAGGGCATACCGCATGCCTGTACCCCTCTACAGAAGTGGCAATCTGTTCCACATCGCCACTCTTAACTCTTGCTGCACTGTGAAACACTCCTGTAACATCTGCCATCTCCAGAAAAAGCTTGACTTGGATGCATTCGGTCTCAAGGAGACTTGGTTCACGGCCAGCTCTGTTACAAATTTTGACCCTCTCCTTGCTGATGGCTACAAGATCTTCTCTGCATCCAAAACCAACCATCTCGGCAGAGGTGTAGCCCTGTTTTTCCCATAGTAGATCCCTGCTTCTGTCATTCCAAGGCAGGATTACTCCTCCTTTGAATGCTTGGTCTGCAGGCTCTCTATCTCTCCTGGCCTCTCTCTCACTGCGGCCGCCATCTACAGGCACACCTGGCCAGGTCACCCTCTTCTTCTCTGAGTGGGCTGACCTCTCTTCCTCCTTCCTTGCCTCTACCTCTCAACTTTTCCTCCTTGGAGACCTGAACATCCAACCTCTGCAACTCTCTGCAACTCTCTCTATCCCTCTATTCTTCCCTCTGGCCCGACTCACTCTGGAGGGCACGCCGTGGATGTTCTGATCTCTTCAGACCTCCCCCTCTCCAGCCCTCTCACCACTCCTCTCTCATGGAGTGACCATTTTCTTCTTTTCCTCCCACCTTTCGCTCTCTACCCCTCAGGTTAAGCCGACACCAGCACTGCCACCCACCTTCTTGGATATTCAGCCCATGAATCGTGTGTCAGCTGAGGCTTTCACCACTATTTTCTCCTCCTGCTACACCTTTGGCTGACTAACACTCTGACACAGCCCTCTCCAAACCTCATCTCTCTATCTCTAACTCTCTTGATGTTGTTGCCCCGTCATGAGGATCCGTTTGAAGACCGCATCCAAATGCAACTCTTGGTACAATTCCGACCACACCACCCTTAAGCACCAGTGCAGGGGGGCAGAGAGGAAGTGGAGGGCATCAAGCACACCCTCTGACAAACTGGCCTGCCGCCTGCTAGAAAGGAATTACAGACTCTGCCCTCTCAAAGAATAGAGCCTACATCCAAGCCCACATCTATGCGGCCTCTAACAACTAGGCCGAACTCTTCAAAATCTGCAAGGAGCTGGCCAATCCTGCTGCAGTCTGCACCTCTCCTGTTCCCTCCCAGACCTTCTGCATGGCACTGGCCTTGCACTTCACCACTAAAACTCCGGACATCTTGTCCCCTCTCTCTTCCTCTACTTCCTCTTCCTCTCCCTCTACCACCCCAGGCCCCTCTTCGGCTGTTTCTCTTAGTCCCTTCTCCTCCTTTCCCCTGGCGATGTTTCTAGACAAGTCTGATCTATGAAAGTCTTGTGAAAGCAGGTGCTCCTCTGCTCTTCCAGAACCATCAAGGACCACATCAACACCCTTGCTCCAGCCTTACCCAGTGTCTGCAATCACTCTTTTGCCACTGAAACCTTTCCTTCCCTCTGAAGCACTCCCTTGTGCACCCCTTTCTTAAGAAGCCCTCTGCCGATCCGTTCTCTCTGACACACTAACGTTCGATCTCCATCACTCCTTTCCTGGGCAAACTCCTGTTAAAGCTGGCCATCTCCCAGCTTAATCTACATACTGAATCTGTTGGTTGTCTCCACGACCACCAATCCAGCTTCAGAGCAGTCAGAAGCACGGAAACTGCTCTTCTGAACACCCATGAAGATATGCTCTCTAATCTTAACTCTATTCTTCCTTCTATCCTCATTCTACTTGATCTATCCGCTACTTTCGACATGGTCAACCACACCATCCTGCTCAACCGTCTCCGAAACAACCTTGGTATCTCTGGTCAGGCCCTGGCCTGGTTGACCTGCTTTTTCACTGATCGACCATCCCAGGTCCAACTTGGGTCTTTCCTCTCTTCTATCTCTCTTTCTACTTGCGGTGTTCCCCAGGGGTCTAACCTCTCTTCCTGGCTCTTCAACATCTACCTGGCACCTCTCGCCCACCGCATTCTGATCTAACTATCAGTGTTATCCAGATGACACCCAGCTCTCCTTCAGGCTCCCCTCAGCCAATTCTGCACCTTCTGTCATAACAGATTGCCTGTCTGCAATTCAGGAATGGTGTACATCCAATGATCTCTGCCTTAATACCAGTAAGAATGAGATCCTCCTCATTAGAGACCTGTTCCCTCCTTTCCTCTCTCGCTCTGGCCGCCCACCCTGGGCCCTCTACCTGCTCCTTCCTTTGAGGATAAGAACCTTGGTGTCATCCTCGACTCCATCCTCTCCTTCTCTCCTATCAGCTACACCTCCGCAGAGGTATTACTCCTTTTCTCACTTTCCCCCAGAATCTTACCGTCTCCAGAGCCCTGGTCCTCTCTTAGTTTGACTACTGCCACAGACTCTTTCTAAATCTGCCTGCCTCTACTCTTCACCTTTTACAACTTATCCAGAACAGGAATGCAAGGCTTGTCCTTGGCCTCCAGCCCAGGGATTGTATCTCTCCAGCTCTGAAATCTCTCCACTGACTCCCTATGACTGCAAGGATCAGGTTCAAGACCCTCTACATTGTCCACAAGGCTTTCTGGGACCGGGGACTGTACTACCTACAACTTTCTCTTCCTAAGCATTTTCCTTCTTGGGCCCTCCACTCTTCTACCTCCAATTCTCTGAGGGTCAGATGCTTCTCCAAGCAGAGAGTGAGAGGGTTAGATCCCTTTCCTCTGCTGGGGCCACCCTCTGGAACCGCCTCCCTGCCTCTCTCCAACTTGTGCAGGATCACTTCCGGTTCCAGAAACAACTCAAGACCTTTCATTTTACTTCCACGTTCTCTCTCCCTATACTTTTCTGATGTCCCTGACTGCTCTGCACACTGGTCACCTGGCAATCCACTGAACTTTAGGTACAGCCTCCTGCATGTTCAGTTGTACTTACACTGCCTCCAGGCCTTAAAAGCACTTAAGGGTCTGTATATGCAACCCTACAGTCCCCTGACTCTCTGCACTTATGACCCACTTACTGGCAGCACTTTGAACAACCTGCACTTTCCTTTCCATCGCGCCCCCTGTCACTTATCCCCCTCCAACCCCCTGTACTTGTGCAATCGGAATGACACAAGGCCTAGTAAGATCGTTGTTTTGTCCTCTCTTCCTTCTCTTGTCACACCTAGAAACTATAATGACTTATTATATCATATCATATAAAAGCACTTAACATTGTTTTCAAGGCTAATGGCCTGAACATGTGTTTCCTTATCTGCTTGAACAGAGGGGTATAACTCTGCCCCCTGATTCATATGGAATTCCCTTGTTAAATGTCAACTCTCAGCCAAGACATGCTTTAATATTTTTTATCACATCATTTGTATTTTTCTCCTGCACCATGCCATCAATGTTCAACCTTACATTCTGATATATATTTAAATTACTCTGGCAATGGGGTTTCATGCTTGATGTGTTCATGGTTCCATCCAAGCTGCAAAATGCACAGACTTCTCCATGGTAAATCTCTGTCACCTGTAATGGAAAGTAGGCCTCATTTATTTCAGCCTTGTCATTTGAAAACAGGGCACAATTAGTTTGTATTTTCCTTTTTATGAAATCAATATTTAGATGTTTGGTAGCTGAGAGTTAAATGCTGGCCTTTTTTCGTCTGATATCCAATAGTTTTATTTCCATATGCCCAACCTAGCCAGATGGAGTCTACTTATATCCTGGTGCTGAAAAATGCTCCAAATATATCCCCCCTGTCCCTTGTCTCTCGTTGGATCTATGATGAAGGAGGCAGGGGGACTGTTTTTGTTATTTTTTATTTGTTTTCACTCCAGCCACCAGTTCTTCTTCATTCCACTCAATCGAGAAAGGCCTGTTCTCAGTTTGTCCTCTTGTGGTGGGAAGTCTGGATTCCATTTATCTTCTTGGTTACCAGGGTATGGATGGGGTCTCCTTCCTGGGTCTTTTCCATTTTACTTTCCTTTCCTGGTTTCTGGGATCCCCTTTGGCCTCCTCTTTATCCAGTCCCCAGGCTGGAAGGAATTTGCATTAATTTTTCAAAAGAGAGTAATAAGAGTTGTTTAGAATTTATGTTCAAACATGGTTTCCCCGGATAAACATTGCATGTAATTTGAAACACATTTACTCTTTAATATTTCCAATAAAAATCACAATTCAATTGACGTTGAAAATTTCAGATGACATTTTATTTCAATTACCCTCTGGATTTATATTCTTTTTAGTTTCCTCCTTGGGGTTTTGACTTCACCTTTCAAATGGTTCCACAGCTCTACCTTCCGTGGGCTCCTCAATCTTAAGCTAGTTTGAGATGACAGCTTTTTAACTGATTGATATAGACCCACTTGCCTTCCATCTGTTATCCTTTAGTGATGTGGGTCTTATAGGCAACAGGCAATTTTGTAAACAAAATCTCAAAACTGCTGCACCAAGACAGAAGGATAGACTTTTTCACCTACCTCATACTGTAAAAGTATTTTAGTGGTCTTCAAGCCATAGAATGATTTCATCCCTTCAACCAACCTCTCTAAGTTCCACTGGGCAAAAGCAAAGCATGCTGGTGGTGCTTCCTTAGGTTCTCAATATACTCATGAGTGTGGGATGCGTGAATCAGTATCGGCTCCTGAGTTCTATAGAGCAGCTGCTAAGGTAATACAATTTTTCCTCCGTCAACAGTTCAAATGGAGACATTTTGGCTGCAGAAGATGGTGTAGACCTAAGAGCCATCAGGTCAAGCAGCAATCAAATCTCCCAACTGGGTCCAGAGTCAGCCACACATTTCTTCAGTATGTTCACAATGGTCTTATTATATCTCTCAACTCCGCCACTCAATGTTTACTTTTCCCAAGAAGCTATTGGCTGGATCAAATCATTCCTGAGCAATAGATCCATGCGCGTCTTTTCACCACGGCCTCTGCTGACCCCATCCTCATCACATGTGGGGTCCCTCAGGGGTCATGTGTCTCCCCCACACTGTACAACGTGTTCACTAAGCCCCTGTTTGATGATCTCGACGGTCTGGGTATCACCTACACTAACGATGCTGATGATACCCAGATCCTCATCCCGCTGATGGGAGATTACAACATGGATTTGGCCTTGGTGAACAATGTGTACCTCATCATCCAGGCATGGATGGCCTCCCATAGTCTATGCCTGAATGATGACAAGACCGAACTCATCATCCTGGGATCAGCCACGAACCTAAACAAATTGGACCTCAACTACTCCAGCGTCACCATAGACGGCAACTCTATAAAGGTAGCTAAGGAAGTGAAAACCCTCGGCATCTACCTCGATTCCAACCTTTCCTTCCATAAACAGGTCAGCTCCATGGCCTCCACCACAGCCTACACATGCAAGCTTATACGCTCGGCCAAACCCTTCCTCTCCACCCAAAGCTGCATTACTCTAGCCTGAGCCCTCATACCATGGACTATTGTAACTCCCTCTATTTAGGTGCTAACAAACAGGTTACCAATAAAATCCAGATCCTACAGAACAATTCTCTCAGAGCAGCGCTTAGCTTCCCTAAAAGAGAACATATCTCGAATATTAGGAGAACTGACAACTGGCTCACCATCTCGGACAAAATCATGCGTAAGGTAGCCTCCCTCACCCACAAATGCCTTAACAGTGCAGCTCCCCATTATCTAGCCTACAGAATAACTAGATACACACCCAACAGACACACCAGAAATAGCAATGCTAACCTGCTCGCTGTTCCCAGATTCAAGCGAACGAAAATAGGCGGCAATAGCTTCCAGGTGAAAGCAGCCCAACACTGGAACACACTACCACCAGAGCAACACAACCCTACCACCAATTTAGGCGTAACTACATCCAGTGGCTAAAGAACAAAGACCAATAACTGACACCTTTGTAACTACTGCACATTTTTTTCAACCTGTAACTCTTTCGCAATTATACTCTACTGTCTCCTTGTAACTGGATTTCCTCACTGCATCCTTGTATAATCATGTAAATAATGTACAGCACTGTAACTAAGTTGAGAATATAGTTGTAATGCTTGCGCCCTCATACTTTCTGGTCCGGTGCGCCATATAAATGAATAAACAAACAAACAAACAAACAAACAAACAATGTCATGCTGTATTCTATGTGGAGTTTTCTTTTTACCCCATGATCCTCCCAAACGTGAGAAGATGTGGTTAATCATTAGTACAGTAGCTGCCTCTGCCCTATGATTTGAGGCAGGAAGACACTCTACCCACTTTGTAAATAAGTATGTTACCATAAACATGTACATATTTCTTCTAGAGGAGTGAATTACTAGCCCGATAAAATTGACTTTCAAATCTGACCAAGGTAGTTTCATTCCCCTTTTCTGTAGGTGAATTCTATTCTTGAGAGAATGTGGTTGAAATTGAGCACACACAAGGCACCCCTTTAGATATGTGTTGAGGTCCTGGCCCATATGTGGCTAATATTCAACTTCTCCCAAGATTTCTAATGTCTTGTGAGAACCCCTATGACTGGCAGTAGCCACATTATGGCTGTGATTCAACATCAAGCTCGGAATGAGGTAGGTACCACCCATTGGTCACAGCCAGATAGTGATCTACTTACCAACAAAACGTCTTGCATTCAAAACATTTTAGAAAATGTCATCAACACCCGAAGATCCTTTTTCCAGTATAATCCAGTTCTGTTAAAGCTAACTGAGTCTTCAAAGGTTGATAGCATTTTCCAATAATAAGGTCCTCTTTTTGAGCAGTGATCAAATCTGCATCCGGGGCATCCTTTGTCCACTGAGCATCTGCGAGTTCACCCTTGGCATGAGTTTGGGACCTGGTCAAAGCTGTAACTTGAATTTCTCCGAGCACGGATTCTGTATCTATGAAGTCCCCTTGAAGAGCTCCAACTTTAGCAAGCTGGTCAGCCAGATCATTCTCAGTCTTATCTGGACCCTCTATTTTGGAATGACCTCTAATCTTTTTCCACTAGATGGTCATCCCGTACAGGTTACAAGATCATCAATGGGCTAGATCAGTTTTCCAAGTTTTAATGGCTTATTGTTAGCACAAAGCATGCCTCTATTCTCAAAATTGATTTGGTGTTCCGCAAACCCATTCCTGACACAGTCAGAGTCAGTGATTATCACCATTTATTTGAGATGGTGGTATACTGCAGTTTGGATGGCTTGATGTATGGCCATCAACTCCACCGTCTTACTAATTTGGGGGGCAATTTTGTAACCACCAGAGGCCTCAAGGGTATCATTAACCCAGGCATTCCCAATGTCAGCAACGAAATCTTATTCCTGTTGTTGACAAAATGGTAGGAGCACATGTCCTCATAAACTGTGGGTAACCTTTGGCATATATCTACTTCGTAGACCTTGTGTGGGGAAGCTAGATATGCCTCAATTTAGTTTTATTAAACTTTCTTTCTTCAGACAGTTTTCTTGAGTGCAATCATGCAAGTCTGCCAATCCTTGTGGTAGAGGACTCTTCTTGTTTTGCACATACATGACCTCAACAGGAAAGCTTTGCATGGACAGAATCCAGGAAGTAATTCTGGAATTTGATACATTCCGAGTCCATATTCTGTCACTTTGTAAATACTGTAAGGGTTGGGGAGGAGTCTCTACAATGATGTGTTCCCACTGGATAAAAGGGCAGTGGTTTTCAATGCCCATACTATTAACAGGAGTGACTGCTCACAATTTTTGAATTGATCCTCCACAGAGAACAATGTTTTGCTCATGCAAGAGATAACTTTGTTGACTTTTTTGTGGTTTTGATACAATACTGCTGTCAGGCAAGTATCTGAAAACCCCTGTCTCTAAGAAAAACTCCTTATTCTTAATGGGGTAAGCCAAAGAAAGAGCTTCAGAAAAGCTTATTTTTAGTTGTTTAAATGCCTCGGATTGTTTGGGACCCCACTCCCACTTGACTCCAGACTTTAATAAATGGACCAGTGGCCAAGTGACATTTACAAAGTCCTCAATGAATTTTCTACTATAATTAGTGAGTCCAAGAAGGCTTCTCAATTCTTGCAAAGTGGTAGGGTCTTTTAATCTCATTTATGTATCCACTTTCTTCCCCTGCGGGTTAAACCCTTCAAGGGTGATCTTGTGGTTGAGAAAGTTCACTCTGGTGTAGAGGAGGTACCAAGCACGATTTGCACTCCAACGTACCAGGAACATTCACACCAAAATATGTGACGTATGATGAACAAATAAACCAGCAGAGAGCCGCAGTGGGGCTCTGTCCAGTACCTATCAGAAGAACAACACCTGTTGAAGTACCGACACCCAAGAAAACCTGGACAATAAGTTACCCATTGAGAAAACCATATCGACACGTAAAACAGAATGACGATTGTCAGAATGCAATACCTAAAGAAGCCAAGAAGATACTAAAAGAAGACGAATGGTGATGTCATCAGAATAGAATGACTTACATATAGAAGATATAACAACCTGAGAATGATGAAAAGAGACGAAACACCATGGATAAGTAACATCCTGAGCCCAAAGTGAAATAATTGATGTCAAAATGTCAGAAACCTATACCATGAGCACAATGAAGATATTCAGTTAGTTTAAACGTGTACATATGGAAAGTAACCGCAAGAAGCACAGAAATCATCAGGCTTGCTTATGCTTAGTAGTAAGATATATTGCAGCAAGCGCCACATGTACATATCTACCTCAAGAAAGCACTTTATATAAGTATACTTCCATTATGCACAAGAGCAGAATCAACCCAAGGTTACTAAAGGTCTCAAGAGGAGAGCTTCGCAGCAAACAAATCAAGAATTAAAGACAGAGAGAAACTCAGGTGAAGATAACCATGCCAATAAGCCAAGGTCATATTGGCTGAAATAGACCGACAGTGGATACAATTAATGAGAAGAAGAACAGAGTATCCTGTGCAGAAAGGTCAACATAAGCCACAGATGCCAGAAATAAATCAAATACGTAACATTGCATGAAGAATAAGAGAATTTCACGGTGTTGGAATCACGTGACCGAGCAAGTAGAAGGGATGAAACTTTCACACCTACGCATGGACCCTTGCCATGCCCAGACGCCTTAACTTTCCCAGACCAAGAAGCAGACTCAAGGCCAACCACAAAGAAATAATTGCACATGACCACTGAAGTGATGATTGATTGTAACAATAGTTGGAAGGAAGCTGGGGGTCCAGATGACCTCCCTGCACCTGGCCAACTATTCTGCACGCTGCTAAGAGCAAGTGGAAAAGTATGAGTGGGGTTGATGCCAACCCAATCATAGTGGACCATGTAATCTAGGGTCCTATAGTTAGTAGAACCAATGAGACGTCATACCTTTAGTGATGTTTACAGTAGCCATTTTTAAGGAAGGGGTTAGTTCCCCCACCTGACAGTGTTTACCCAATCCCCTCTCCCCGTTACCATATACAGATATAGTGCCTATATTAAAGTTACCTTCCTAGAACCAATCAAGTTGCATGCTAAGTTTTAAGAGTTACACGTCAGTGATGACAAGTTTTTGGTATAAATACTATGTTTTTTCTGAAATTAATTGGAGTTGAAGTGAGAAGGAAGATCGAGCAATTGCTGATATTCATGAACTCCCCGTTTTTTGTAAACAGACTCCCTTTGCCAAACTATTGAGTTGTCATTTTTGATTTGATGCGAGAGTACTGACCTGCATCCCCATCCATCTCAAGGGTGCTGCTACTCATCTTAAAGTGTTGTTTGGGAAACCCCCAGTCCTATGGGCCGGCTGGGGTCCCTACTGCACACTTGGTAGCAGAGATTGATGGTTTGATTAGAATCGATTAGATAAGACACCCATTGGCCGTCAACATAAGTAACTCCGGGTCCTCAGCAATATCACGAGTCCTTCGCCATCCAGCTAAGTAGAACGAGAGGCTCCCCGTGGATAGGGGTTAGTCTCAAGTGAAAACCCTGCAGGGTCGGTCTGAAGGAACCTTTGATTTCCCCCATAAGCCTCTTCCCACTTCTACGAGCAGCTAATTGGACGAACAGCAAGGAGAGGCGGTAACGAAGGCGGTGATCCCGAGCATCCAGAGAGGAAAGAAATGTGAACAGTGAGTGAATAAGACTAAATGCTTGGCAAAAAGTTGCATGCCTTAGATCAAGTAAGGGAAGGTAACGGAGGGAGGTGGGACAATAAATAACAACAGAGTAAGAGTATAATATATATAATGGGAAAATAATGGGAAAATAAGAGTATAATAATATTAACTCAAGGGTGGCAGAGCAATAGAGAGAGATACCGGGAGGATACCCAAGAATAGAGAGAGATACCGGGAGGATACCCGAGCAAGGAAGATATGTCCAAATAGCTATGCTTTAATATAGTACTAGAAGAAGCCTGCATTTAAAGTCCTGAATGAATAGGACGACATGGGAGACCCGAATCGATTAAAAAGGCAACTTGAAAGAAATGGGTTTACATTCCATGTCGGAATAATGATAGGGGCAGGAGATTTATGTAGCCGGCTGGAGTCTGTCTAGTCTGTCGTGTCTGTCTTGTGTTTTTTTCTTTTTGCTGACGTCACGAGGTAAGAACATTTTTGGGGGAAACAACATGAAAATTGTGCGATTGTATGGAAAAAACATTGTTTGACATGAATTGATGGTTGTTGTTTGAAAAAGTAAAAGTAAAATGTTTTGTGGAAAAATGTGATCGGAGCTGCTCGCTCATATTGTTGATTTTGTTTGAGAAACGTAAAGCATAACAAAGTGTTATATAAGGAAAAGATAAACAGATTTAAGCATGGAAGACATTACACCGCTAGTACACTTGTGCAAACAGTTGCCAAAACATGCACATAAACTGAAGAAGTACAGTGCAGAATGGGTTAAAGGAACCGCCCACAAAATATTTATGCCATGGCCCCAAGATGGATCGCTATCTAAAACGGTCCTGCAACACATGACGACATATTTGCATGCCACATATACTGGAAAAAAGTTAGATAAACGCCTAGCATGTTAGAGCTTTGGAAGAGGTACCAAGAGGATAAGGAGGATGAGCCACTGTTAGATTGGATACTTAACATATGCACAGAGGGGAGTGAACCGCCTTCTGTGCCACCCGCCCCATCCGAAACCAAAAGTGAAGCCCATAATGACGAAGGATTATATCCGTTGAGGGAACTTAAAGCAGCCACGGGATATAGCAACCTGGCATATGAGTCACCTACGCAAAGTATTGACGAAAACCCAGACAATGACAGAGACAGAGATATCACCTCCAAAGTCCCGAGGGACAAGGAAAGACGCGAGAAAGAAAAAGGGGACAAAGCACAAGCAAGTACATCTCTAGATACGAGTAGAGAGGGAAAGAGATGAAAAGGAGATGAGGACAGAACTGATGAGATGGCATTCACACAGAATGAATGGATGGGAAGTCAGATTTTATTGAAACTTGATGGTAAAGTCATTGAGGACGTGAGACAAAAGGGAGAGTCAGACGATTCAAAAAGGAAAGAGAAAGAAAAGGAAAAAGGATTGAGAGACAAAAGAATCAGGAAAAAGGATAGACAGAGACGAGAGCAGTTATATTGCGAAGAGCAAGAAAGGAAACGCGATCATAAGCCAAGAGCAGCTAATGATCAGGACAGGCAGGAACATTGAAGAATAGAAGAACAAAAGATACAGAAGAAGATAATAAAAAGACAAAGGGATGAGGAAATACGATGGGCAAATGAACGTAAAGATGCAAAGAAACAGGAAGATAATAGGGTCAGAGAGGAAGCAAGGAAGCGCAGAGAGTTCGATGTTGACATAGAACGCAAACGAAGACAGAGAGCACGGGATCTTGAATATCTGGAAAGAGAGGTTAAAAATCCAGTAGTAGACTGGGAAGACATAGAAGAATTATTTCCTGAGTACTATTCAGTACCAGAAATGTCTACGGCAAATATCGAAGATGATTTCGACACCAGAAGCATCAGAGAGATGATCGATAGAATAAATGATGAAATGGGGCTAGAACAGGTACCCCCAGAGAGAGGAGAGGACGAACGTCTTGAGAGCACTCAGTTGTATGACACTGAGGACGCCTCCCAAAGTAGCAGAAATAGAGAACAGTCCCTAGATAGGTTGACACTAAATAGGAACGAGGAAGATGAGAGGAGTTACACAAGTTGGGTACAGACAATGTCAGATGCAGAAAGAGTAGAATAAGAGGAAAAGGAAGATGAGAGAAGACACGAAAAATGCTTTTCTAGAGGAAAGGGAATAAGATGGTCAGATTCTAGTGAGTCTGCACATAAGGAATCAGAGTCAGTCACACAATCAAACCGACACAAAGGAGTATCCTATGGTCAGAGGGGGGTGTCTCCACCACCCTATTTAGCAGACTAAGGACATTGCCAGGTAGATGGCGATTCAGGAATATTACCCCTGCAGTGGATAGAAAAATGATGAGAGATGAAAAGGAGTGCCATGTGTTACAATTCCTGTTACTCGAAAAAGGAGTAATGAGGTCATAGTATATACCCTGGCCACACATGTATCGAGAAAATCTAAAAAATAAGCTTCCAATGTTGACATCAGGAGCCGGAAAATGGATACATGAGCTAGAAAAGATGACGGAAGGGAACATGTTAGCTATCAGGGATATTAAAAGTCTTTTAATAGCCATACTTGGTGATAGAGCTGACGATGTGTGGACACGTGCAGGTTACCCTGGCATAACTACAGTTAATACTGCGCATGATGGAGCTCCGTTTAACAATTGCAGAGCCACGGTATGGAAAGCATTACAATTGCTATACACGGACACTTCTGACATGGGAGCTATAATGACACGTACAATGAAGGAGTCAGTTGATCCAGTGCTTTACATTCAGAATTTCCAAGACGCAGGGGTGCTGGAAACTCGTGAATCTTGGTGGAAGTACATACCCATGTTTTACCATATATTATGCCAAGGGCTGCCAGATCAGGTACAGAAGCAGCTAAAGAAATTGGTAGGAATTGTGGCAAAACCATGGTCTGAAATACAGTTGACCATAGCTCACTATTGCAGGCTGCTGCAAGAGAAAAATCGCAAAAAAGAGGCTGCATGATAAGCTGACGTGGCAAAAAATAGTGCAGAAGAAATTGTCAAAATATGCCATTGAAGAGGCAACGATAACTAGCACAGACGGATCGAACATACAGCAGGTCAATAATCAAAGGCAGGTTGATCAAGGCAGTAAAGGTTTTACCCCAGAGGGAGAGGCTTTCGAGGAAGAGGTTTCCAGAGTAATCAGGGAGGTTTCCAAAGTAATCAGGGAGGTTTTCAAAACATGCAAAATGGCAATCAGGATATGTCAGATGGGCAAATAATCAGACCACCGCCAATATGTTGGACGTGTGGGATGGCAGGGCATCTAGCACGCACATGTAGAAGTCAAGGCATGGCACAAAACGACCAAGGAACAAGAGTAGGGATGGTGAATCCACCTATCTTTTTACAGCAGAGTGGAAATGGAGTTGCACACAATCACACAGTGCAACAGCAAGCGCCGGGAGCACAACAAAGTTTGCAACCTCAGAATATGACACATTTTCCACAAGGACAGTCTCAACAGTCGCCGATGCATGGTACAGGACAGGTACTGAATTCTGGAATGAGAAATAACACTGGTGATGTAGGAAGTCCATTCACACAACATGGGACAAAGTTATATATGGACTAGGACAGCTCACTGGGAAACCTGATGTGTTCTATTCTATCAATGACACCAAACCCTCACAAGGAACCAAGGGTAGATGTCCTTATAGGGGATAAAGAATATTTCTTCTTAGTTGACACAGGTGCAACATGCTTGTGTATACGTGAAGGCAATAAATACTCAGGGCTTCACAGGAGCAGCAAGTCGTGTTCCTTTTACAAAAGAACTTCCAGTCTCTATAGGAGAATGTGACATGAATGTGCCACTGCTATATTCAAGGCAAACTCCAGTAAATATATTGAGACGAGACCTACTGACGAAGTTAAACCCAACAATCTCGTTCACAGAGAAGGGCACAGTATGTTCAACTCTAGGAATGCATTATTTGAACGTATGCGAAATGATTAGAGTATACGCAGGACAAGCGGCTACGAGAGCTGTTCCATTGGAACCAGAAATATTCGCATATGGAGTGTGTATATTAATGTCATGGTTACCAGGCATTACAGACAAACCAATGAGAACCCCAGATGAATTTTTATTTAGGCCAAGAATACATTTACATGAAGAAAAGGGACAAGTGTTTCCCTTGGCAATACACACAGCCATAGTGCGAGGAAAGATGGCACTGATCAACGGTTGTGATGAGGAAGGCAGACAATGGTGCACAGTAATCGCGATTGAGGAAGGCTACAGATTGACTGATGTCTCTGATGACAATCTGTTTGACGAACAAACATGTGTAGATTAAACAACAGCTGAGGTTAATCTCATTTTTTGGGTGAGAATGATCAAAAGAGAAGTGCCCCAGAAAATGATGCTGGCACAAAAACATCCTGAATATTTTGATGATGACATGGCCAAGGTGCCTGTCTCAATATGGACTACAGGCCCTTATGACGTAGGCTTGTTGAAAGGAGTTGGAGAAGTAAGGATTAAATTGAAACCAGGAGCAATTCTACTGAAAGCACAACAGTATACCGTGTCTAGGGAAGCAGATGAAGGGATTTTCAAGACAATTTCTGCTATGATAGAGCAGGGTATCTTAGTGACGTCAGAGTTGTCATGCAACACCGCGGTTTACCCTATCAGAAAATCAAAGGGAGGTTCTTGGTGTTTAATCCAAGATCTAAGGCTGATAAATGATATTGTGGAGGCTGAATTCCCTTTAGTCCCTAACCCGTCCACAATCCTATGTAACATACCCGTTGAGGTGAAATATTTCACGGTGATTGACTTGAAAAACACATTTTTCTCAATCTCATTGCACAAAGACTCACACGATTTAACGTCATTCACGTTCAGACAAATGTATCTGAAAAGTACAAGGTTACCTCAGGGGTCCTGTGAGTCCCCTTTGATTTTCAACAGAGTCCTGCAGATGGACTTAAGCAATATTGCATTTGGCGTTAAGCCCTGAGGTGAGAAGGGCTGAGATATCCCGCTGTTTGGCTGTTACCTGGAGAAGAGAAGAGGAGGTGCGTGTGCCTTTAACTAACTCAGCTGGCTCTCAGCAGCTGACTATAAGTGGCCGCCTCCACCGCCCTTGCGGCGTTAAGCCCTGAGGTGAGAAGGGCTGAGATATCCCGCTGTTTGGCTGTTACCTGGAGAAGAGAAGAGGAGGTGCGTGTGCCTTTAACTAACTCAGCTGGCTCTCAGCAGCTGACTATAAGTGGCTGCCTCCACCGCCCTTGTGGCGTTAAGCCCTGAGGTGAGAAGGGCTGAGATATCCCGCTGTTTGGCTGTTACCTGGAGAAGAGAAGAGGAGGTGCGTGTGCCTTTAACTAACTCAGCTGGCTCTCAGCAGCTGACTATAAGTGGCCGCCTCCACCGCCCTTGCGGCGTTAAGCCCTGAGGTGAGAAGGGCTGAGATATTCTGCTGTTTGGCTGTTTGGCGAGTTGGGGAGCCAGGACACATCGATCATGTCGGACTCCATTCCAACTGCCCTAAGAACAAGGGTGCAAATACGATGCGAGGAGAAGGCGCAGAATGAAATCACTCCTCGTACTACTGCAAGAAAAGTAAGCCGATTCTTTTCATGTTCCTCAAATCCTGACTCTGTTGTCGATGAGCAGCTTTATGTTTGCCAGGAAATACCTGACGCCGGAGATTCCACTCGCACGTCCGAAAATCGCACACTTCACTCAGATGTGGTGTCGTTTCACTCAAAACTTTGTGGAGCGGCGCGCCCCCTATAGTGAAAAGCTGGAAACATTGCCAACCATAAGTGAGGTAATTCCCCCAAGTATGACACACATAACGGGGAATCTGCCCACGTAAGACGCAGAAACCATGCCTATAACGATGACAACATCCGAAGATACCACTCCTGACATTTCATTCAACACTGCATTTGAACAGGCGAGGGGGAATTTGAACCAAGCATTATGTGACTCCCAGGAGGCATCTCCCTCTCAGGGAGATTTGGGCGCTGATGCTTCTAAAACTATTCCCTCTGCAATATCTGCAGTGGCCTCAGTACCCAATTATTCGATCTTCAAGAGGGTGTCACAACCTGAGGTGTTGACCTGTAAGCCCCTGGCTAATCCACCTGCAAAACAGGCGAAGAAACCTAAAAATCAAAAAGGTCTTATAAACAAGGCACTACATGATGCACGGAAATTTCTACGTAATATAAATGTGGTCCAGAACGTGGCAAGTAACATCAACAAGTGTCTAAAGGCAGCCTCTTCAATCAGTGGGAAACCGCAAAATAAACCTTCAGACACAGAAGTTTATGTAACACCTGACGCGGTGGCTGCGTCAGGTTCGAACCATGACCTATCAAGTGAGTTGTTGAACCTATCAACATACGACGAAGTGACACACGATATTCAGGACGTGGAGACCAACTCTTCCCATGAGAATCAAGAGGTAGACGTCGTCCATACCTTGACAGATGTAGAGAACGTCAACCAAATTAACATCGATGCTTCGGCACATGGCCCTGGAAGTGAACCTCCCGTTATCCAAACCGTTCCAAGTATCACCAATTCAAGCTCTTGTTCCGTGACTGGCACGCAAACGACTCAAGATGTTTGGTCCTCTGCAAGAAGAACCTGTCAAATAATTAACGAAAAGGAAGTCCATCAGGGGCATCTGAAATCGCTGAACAGTCCAGTGTTTATGACCCTACACGAAAAAAGGATGCGTGACACTACGGAGCAGGGGTCCTTGGCCCCTGGAAACATTCGGACTAATCCGTATGTCCCCGCTAATCTGGCGGTAGCAAGGCTGCACAACGATACCGCAAAAATCTCAGACATTGATATGATTGACTATGGTGATCGTCAAATACGCAATTCAAAGGCTTCCCTGAACGACGTTCGAATATCTCAGCCCAGAACATCGAGAGGCTCTAGTTCGATGTGCCCTATTTACAAACTGGTCATTGAAAGGCTAGATTCCTGTGATAATCTAATACTGAATCGAGGCAACATAATCAGGCTTTTACATCTTGTGCCAGCCCTACGGGCCATAAGTTCAAACGACCTGAAGATCGTGGAGTTCTTCAACGGAAAAAGGAACGATAAGGTGGTGCTTCACGTCTCGTCGCCTATTGTTGCTTCAACAATACTGGACGCTAATATCGCTTTGTTTTCCCTAGGCTTTGAAGTCTTTAAATACTCTGAATCATCTCATAAAATACCTAATGGAGTTGAGGTCCCATACACCCGCAAAGTCCTAAGTAAGGACGCGTGTGTGAGTATGCTGAAACCCATGGATCAGAGTGTCATCGACGTTCAAGCATCCCCCTGTTCATCAAATCAGAAGGCATCCTTGGTTGGAAACAAACAGAAACAACTGGGTAATTCTTGCCATGACCAGATACTGGAGGTTTCTGAGATGGAGCAACAAAAAGATAACATACGAATCACTATACTCTGTAACGTCAAACAAGGTGGATCGAGTGTTCCTAGTAATAAATCCTTCAGCCCAAGTGGCAGTAAGCATGAGTGGCAATGGTTGTCTGCAGCCTTATGCAGCAAAAATCCCCAATAATGCCGGAATGAGGCACCCAAAGCTCGGTGTAGATTGGCTTCTTGGAACACTCGTGGTTTTTCACACCTGTTCAAATGAAATTGGTTTGCATCAATCGATATCGCATGTCTCCAGGAAACCTGGCTACGAGAAACCCCAGTCATGGACGACTTTGAGGTGGCCTTTAATCCTGCTCTAAAATCTTTAAAAGGACGCCCGATGTCGGGCTTGGCCACCATGGTTAGGAAATCTTCAGGCTGGAGAATTGCGAGTTCGACTAATTATTCCCCTTTCATCCAAGTAACCTTAGTGTCAAAATTAAAACACAAAGTGTCGCTTATGGAACAGTTATGTGTTGTAAACCTGTACTGGCACCATACGAATGCTGGAAAACAGGTATTCATCGATCAGATTATGGAAATAGTTGATGAACTGCTGGAAACAAATGGCTGGCTGAATGTTCTCATCTGTGGTGATTTAAACATCGACCTATTTAAACCATCAGGCCCCGAAAAAACTTCTTTGGCCAAGTCCTGGTCGGAAGAATTGACCCTAAGAAACATACAACTTCTAAATGGGAACACTTGTGATGATATGCCGCCAGCCCCCACGTGGCATCGTGATGGGCAAAGGTCAACCATTGACTACATATTTGTGTCAGAAGCCCTACACCCTCGGATAACCTCGCTGAAAATTATTGAAAAGATGGAAAGCGATTACAACATGCTAATAACAGAATTTATAACTGCGCCAAAACAGAAACTAGAGCTATGGCCCTATAAAATCCAGGTGGTTTCCAATAGAGTAAGATTGAGACTCGAAACACATGATGTGGAACATCTGGTAAATCTCTACTGCAAGACCTGCCCAAACGTTGACTATGATCACCTTTTGACACATTATAAGCCCAAGCAAACGGGTTTTAAGAATATGGCCTTTGTACGCAAACACAGCTTTGACCGGAAATTGCTGACACAAAAGCGTCTTATGCGTCAAGACATCCGAAGGCTGAAGTGTACAAAGGGCTCAACATACTCACGTGACGTAAAGGCAGTTAAGCAAAGATACAAAAACTGGCTAAAAGCTCATAAGCATGTTATGTCCCAAAATGATGCAGAACAGATGTTGATGGTCCTAAAAAACAAGAACACTAGAGACTTTTGGAGGCTTATGAATAATCAGCATGCCCCACAAAAAGCCATACAACTGACGGCCCAGTTAAACCAACATCTAAACCGTGGGCCTTGTCTCACCCAAAAGATGAAATAGTGACCATCATTAAAAAAGCGAAAAATTCACGGGCACCTGGTCCTGACGGCCTGACAAATTTTACTATTAAACAACATCCAGAGCAATGGGCAGAGTTCTGTGTAACGTTGTTTAATCGAGTAAGCTTAAGTGGCCAGACACCAAAATCCTGGAAGACCGCGATAGTTGTACCTATCTTCAAAAAAGGCGACAGAGCAAACCCGAAAAACTATCGTCCAATTGCTTTATTAGACGTCCTAGGTAAGATCTACGCCACCATGCTCCAACAAAAACTCGTAGCCTGGTCCCTAACTTCGAACCACGTGGATAAGCGCCAATCAGGTTTCATGAAGCAGGTGGGATGTTCGCTGAATTTACTCCTGCTAAACATTATCAAAATGGAAGCGATAAAGTCAAATACGAAGGTCTATCTAGCCTTTATAGACTTCTCATACGCTTTTGACACCATCAATAGAGCGATCCTGTGGGAAAAACTGAAGCGTTGGGGATGCCCGTCAGACTTAATAGCGGCAATTAAAGAACTGCACACAAACACCTCTATCCGAGTAAGGCTGGATCAATCGGGGCAACTATCCAAAGTAATAAACACCTCCAAAGGAGTCAAACAGGGGTGTACGTTAGCTGCAGTACTATTCAGCCTTTTTATATCGGACGTAGGTGAAGCAATGGTGGCAACAAAATCATTTCCGCCGAAGGTGGCCAAATCACATTTAAACTGGCTACTATATGCTGATGATTTGATCATTCTGGACCGGACGCCCATTGGGCTACAAAGAAAGTTAAACGCAGTTCAACAATATGTCACATCTAATCAACTACTGATCAACACAAAAAAATTTGAAATACTGGTCCTGCAAAACCTAAAAGGTGGCTGGGTGGCGCAGAAACTCTAGGCCATGAACCTTTGCAAATATCTGCCAGTGTTAAATATCTGGGAATGCTCATAAGCTCATCAATAACGGATGGACCGTGGCAGGCCGACATAAGAAGAAAATGCAAACAACTAGCAAACCAGGCACTAATTATCCACAAAAGATATGGTAAATTTTCGTTACAACCTGTTCTGGCCTTCTACCATCAGAAGGTAATCCCTGTATTGACATACAGGGCTGAAAATGCCTTCGGCTGCTCTTATGATATTTGGGACTCTTTAGAGAACTGCTTTTGGTCTAAAGTCTTAGCACTCCCGAAAGGCGTGAAGACTGCCTGTATAAGATACGAATTGTCGATAATATCGATTCATGCCAGGATTAGCTGGAGTTTACTAAATTTGTATCATAAAACATGTTCTAGAGCACAAATCCCTCAATTTGACATCTTCTACGACGGTTCAGCTGGTAACTCCAATGTCATCACAATGTGGTCAAACAGGTGTGAAGAATTATTACAGAATCACGACATCAAAATTGAGTTGCTCCATGAAAATCCGGATGCGGCAAAGCTTAAAATCTGGCGCATTGACTGGGAGCATACATGCACAAAGAGAGCGATGGCCAAATCGATGTGTGATGTGCCACTGGAAGCACGTGCCTTCAATACCCAGCAGCGTTACATCACTCTGTTTCCAGACCAACAAGCAAGAAAGCTGTTCTTACTGTTTAGGCTAAATTTGTTTAAAACTATTGATCGTCTTCGCTTATGGAAGAATAACGAGCACCTAAAACCTGAATGTAGACTTTGTCTGCTAGTCAAAGAGTCACTCAAACATTTAGTGCTATTTTGCCCTAAGCTAAAATCTGAAAGATCAATGCACTTGGGCCCATGGAGTGTAATCCATCCATCCTTATGTGCTGATGATTGGTGGAACGAGATGTACCAAGGAACCGACTTGAAACTGATATTTCGATTAACACGTTTTTTGGAGCAAATTGAAAAATGTCTGATGATGGCACCAGTAGGGGAAACAAATTAGTAAAACCTGACACGGTATAATCTGTATGATAACTTTGTGGATGGAACTCGCCCAAAAAAACTACTACTGATGATTGTTTGTATGTCTAAATGTTGTTTTGTTATTTTGTACATATGTTGTCATTTTAAAGGTTTGAAAAAACCAATAAAATAAAAAAAAAAGAAAATATTGCATTAGAGAGTGTTGTCTTGCAATATGTGGATGACACCTTAATTAGCAGCATGACAGAAGAAACGTGCAGACACAATTATATTCAGCTATTTACTGTATTGGCTGAAAAAGGATATCAAGTTGACAAAGAGAAATTACATTACTGTCAACAAGAAGTGCTGTACATAGGCCAGCTGATCTCACATGAGGGGGAAAGGGTTACCCCCGAAAGGGCTGAAGCCATATTAAACACAGCCAAGCCACACACGATAAAACAAATGCAGAGTTTTCTAAGATTATGCAATTATGTCAGGGCATCGGTCTTTGACTACAACTCTTATACCAAGCCCTTGTTCCAAGCCCTGAAGAAGGCACAGGGGATGAAATAAAAAATTGAATGGACCGAAACCATGGAAGAAGGGTTTGTCGAACTAAAAAAGGGCATTTGCATGGCACCAGTTTTAGAGATTCCCAATTGTGCAGAGGAATTCTACCTGTTTTCACACACAAATGGCAGTGTTATGACAGCAGTACTCACACAGAGAACCACGCTGGCATACTACAGTAGGAATTTGGGATGCTCAATAACGTTGTTCGTCGAGCATGCACTATTTGCCATTCTAGAGAAACCGAAAGGCACATTGACATCTCATTGAGCTTCTGCATATGAAGGGATCATATCGGTTTATAGTCATAGTTTTGAATCAAAAGATTCGAAAAACAAAAGTTTTGAAACAAAAGTTTCAAAAACAAAAGCTGTGACATACTATGTTTAACATGCAAAGTGCATTTCTTTCGAAACCAATCCGTCGACAATAGTCATGTATTGGTTTCAATTGAAATGCACTTTCACATGTTAAAAGTAGCATTTCAGTGCTTTTTTTTTATAACATTGAAACGTTACATGGAGCTATCCAGTGCTGTAATTTCAGCACTGGACAGCTCCATTTAACGTTTCAAGGTTTTAGGGTATATTGGTGGGTTCTCCCCCATTCCCCTTAACCCCCACGCCAATCTTCCACCCCCCAACCCTAAACCAAGCCCCAAACCTAACCCTAACCCAGGTTTCGAAAGGCAAACTATCGAATTTTTTTCAAACGAATTGTCATTCAAAAGAATGGCACTTCGAAAAAAATAAATTGAAAGTTTGCCTTTCGAAACTTTTGTATGGTTGTAGCCTTCTCTATAGTGAAAGACCCTGAAAACGAAAGGGCAATAAGGAGGCTGCTCATCGTAATTGCTGAGCAGTTCCTTTTGTTTCCAGAGTTCAGCGAGGACAAGAAAAATGTCCCTGTCACCAGAAGATAGCAGACAAGCAAGCAATGGGTTTTTTCACCTAATTGAGGACTTTCCAGAGATTGTGGGGACTTTCCAGAGCTTGTGAGGAGACCTACTAGTGTTGATGTCCGCACTTTCATCAGAGACCCAGCAAACTCTACACAGATGAGCATGCTCCTGTATGGTATTGTAATGCAAGTTGAACTTTCAAATCATCATCAGAATTACCGGAGAAGATTGTAAACTTTCTGCCGAGGGACAGATCGAGAAAGTGTTGCCAGAAAGCTTTACTCCTGCTCATGCTGACAACGAGACGACATGTTGTCTGGAGTGAAACAGATAAGAGGCATTGACTGGGAGCTTGTTTATCTTGAACATGCAAACTAAGAGACTTGCTGAACTTATTACCTCACATGGCATTTTCATATACGGAAAAGAGAACTGTTTCCAGAGACAAGAGACAATCTATAATTCAGGGAAAGAAGAACAATCATTCCAGTATCTGCTACCTGCGAGCAGAGACAGCAGAATCCAGAGATAACGATATTACTTAGAATGTATAAAAGAGTTACTTTTATTTCCTTAGATGATCGAGATGGGCAACCAAAACAGTAATCTTGTCATCCCTCAGGAGGAGAGATGCTCATATTGTCCTGGAACTAAGTGTTGTAAGTTAACATATAGAGGAATTATGTACCTATGCATTATATTCATTGTTGTCTTACTGTCACTGACGATTCGAACTGCATGTATTATTGGTGAACAAAGTGTTCCAATTCCAGTGCACCCACCTAATGATGTAAGCATGAAACCCACAAAGAAGCCCAGACCTTACATAGCCATTCCAGGATAGCAGAATGAGTGAACTTGAAATGGATTTGATGTGCAATAACACACATACACTTGTGGTAACAAACAAATTGAACCGCCGGAGACAGGGTCGGCAGAGCAAGCATGAGAAAAGGTTAATGAAAACACACACACACGCAAACAATGAGTGCACATACACCAGGTCTAGTGTCAATAACTCCAGAACCACAGTCCAAAGAAGGGGAGAAGTTTGGACAACCAACATGAGAAGTTCCACACCAAGAGAAGCCAAAGGACAAATGGAGAAAACTGAACTTCTTAAGAGACAAAAGGAGTTGGAGAATAAACAAACAGAGACAGCATTGACAAGCACACCTGATCCAATGAAGAGAACAAGTACGAGTCCTGCAAAACTATCACGTGCGGAGATGATAGCAGAATCAATTTGGCCGTTCATAACCAGAGCCAGGAAAAGACAAGAGTACAAGGAAAGAATTACCAGACTTTCTCCTACTCAAATGGTACAGATGAAGATGCCTAGACATGGATGGAGATGCCTGAGAATCCTCCAGCAAGAAGAAGCTATATGTTGCGATTAAGGATGTGATGGTAGCAAACTACATGAAAACCTTTAGAATCAGAAGAAGCACACAAGAAGACAACAACAAACTATACGACTACCTGGACAGCACACTTGGGAAATAACATCTGATACCAACATATGAAAGAAGTTGGATGACGAAATTCCGAGGAGGAATGCGTTGTTTGCGCACTCTTACCATACAGCATGGGGACGTCGAAGATCTTTGTAGCTGTGGAAATTGATGTCCAGACAGCCCACTGGCCTCTGGTCTTGCAATGTGCAAGACCAGAGGCCAGTTCATGGGAAGTGATACTTCACTCAAATAGGCAACTGAAGCAACTGATCCAAAGGAAGGTGATTATGTCCAGGACATAAAGACAAGAAACAATGGAAAAACAAAGAACATTGTGATCAGATATGAAAAGCCTGGAGTTAAAGGAGCAGAGATCAGAAGAGAGGCAAACCAAAGACTGAACGTTCAAGGAAAAACTCCCATTCAAGGAAAAACTCCAGAAGAAGCTCGGAGTTGGAAGAACAGAAGCCAAATGCAAATTGGGGGAACAGTGTTTTCACCAGACAGATGGGAGAAAGGAGTAGTAATCTGCAGAGCATGGATGGCCGTCGGGTGTTACCAGCCTACCATTGACATAGTACAGAATGGATGCAAGCCATATGGCAAAGACTTGCTAAACTATTAACATGAGTCGAAGACAGAGGAGGACCCTTGCAGATAGTGCCATTGGAGAGCCCAAAATTCTTCTTCAGGTGTAATGGTACAAGAAAAATGGGAGAGAATCAGAATTGTGGCCGAGTCTTTGACGCTCCAGGAATGGTACATGGTACTGCAGTGATCATGGATCATTATAGGGCATGTGGATCCAAAGCATACATCAGACTGCCAAAAAAATGTGGAGGTATATGCACATTGATGAATGTCCATGTCCCAGCAGTGGTGATTCGAAAAAGTGATCTGAATATTGACAGTTTCCCGAAAGCCGATGCTCACCTGAGAAAGAAAAGATCTGTGGAACTGATGAACCGAATGAAGAGAGAGAATTACTTTTCTGCCAAATCAGCAGAAGCCTTTCATGCAATCCCGCATGAACACAGGCTCTTCAGCCTAACCTCATCAGTGTTCATGACAATTATGATGCCAAGAGTTCAGGTTGGAGCAAATACTAAATGGTTGCAGATAACCAGATGGGAGTTACTGCAGACCATCAACACGACCATAAAAGGATTCAATGCAATCAAGGAAGAGTTAAGGGCGATTCGACTAATGAACCTACAGAACAGATATGTCATTGACATGATCACAGCTATGGATGGAGGTGTTTGTGCAAAAATCAGAGAATCATGTTGCACATTTATACCATCTCACAATGATGAAAATGGAACCCTAATAGAGGCCATAGGTATGCTGACGAAACTACAGAATCATATGATTGATGAAACTGACAAAGTTGACGATGACAGCTGGTTTTGATCACTATTTTCATGGGTTCCCCAAAGGATGGCAGATGCATTCAAATTCCTAGGAGCCATGCTGGTGATGATATTGCTCGGATTCTGTGTTATCAAGATAATAATATCTCAGTGCCAGAAAACTGTGAAAAAAGTCATAGGGATGAAGATCATAATTGATGTTGAGCCAGGATCGAAGCCCGAGGACCTGACTGATGAAGAAATAAGAGACTTTGTGAAAGCCAGCATTTATGCACCAGAAGGAGCAAAGTTTCACTATCCAAGGAAACACAGAAATTATGTGGGAAGATGGATCTATTGCAGTCCAAGTGGACAATATCAACTTATGACATGGAACAAAGATGAAGCTTGAAGGGAGTCATAAAGATATGGACCCCAAAGAGATATTTCTTCAGACCTCTATCTGTGGACCCAGAGGATGAAATAACAATGGATCCAGAGGATGAAGTAAAGGTGGATACAAAGGAAAAAGTGAAAGTGGTCGATGAATCGCCCAGAGGGGGGAGTGTAGAGGAGGAACCAAGCACGATTCACATTCCAGCCGCCCATTTTGAAGTACCAGGAACATTCACGCCGAAATATGTGATGTATGATGAACAAATAAACCAGCAGAGAGCCGAAGTGGGGCTCTGTCCAGTACCTATCAGAAGAACAACACCTGTTGAAGTACCGACACCTAAGAAAACCTGAACAATAAGGTACCCATTAAGAAAACCATATCGACACGTAAGACAGAATGACGATTTTAAGAATTCAGAATGCAATACCTGAAGAAGCCAAGAATATACTAAAAGAAGACGAATGGTGATGTCATAAGAACCCGGACTGACTCACATATAGAAAACCTGAGAATGATGAAAAGAGACGAAACACCATGGATAAGTGACAACCCGAGCCTAAAGTGAAATAATTGATGTCAAAATGTCAGAAACTTATGCCATGAGCGTGATGAAGATATTCAGTTAGTATAAACGTGTACATATGCAAAGTAACCGCAAGAAGCACAGAAACCGTGAGGCTTGCTTGTGCTTAGTAGTAAGTTAGATTGCAACAAGCGCCACATGTACATATCTACCTCAAGAAAGCACTTTATGGAAGTATACTTCGATTATGCACAAGAGCAGAATCAACCAAATGTTACTAAAGGTCTCAAGGATAGAGCTTTGCAGCAAACAAATCGAGAATTAAAGACAGAGAGAAACTCAGATGAAGATAACCATTAATGAGAAGAAGAACAGGGTATCCTGTGCAGAAAGGTCAAGATAAGCCACAGATGGCAGACGACTTGCAGAATTAAATCAAATACACGAAATTGCATGAAGAATAAGACGGTTTCATGGTGTTGTAATCACGTGACCGAGCAAGCAGAATGGATTAAACTTTCACACCTACGCATGGACTTTCCCAGACCAAGAAGCAGACTCAAGGCCAACCACAACGAAATAATTGACACATGACCACTGAAGTGATGATTGATTGTAACAATAATTGCAGGGAAGCTGGGGGTGCAGACAAACTCCCTGCACCTGGCCAGCTATTCTGCATGCTGCTAAGAGCAAGTTCAAAAGTATGAGTGGAGTTGATGCCAACCCAATCATAGTGGACCATGTAATCTAGGGTCCTATAGTTAGTAGAACCAATAAGACGTCATACTTTTAGTGACGTTTACAGTAGCCATTTTTAAGGAAGGGCTTAGCTGCCCCACCTGACATTTTTTATCCAATGCCCTCTCCCCGTTACAATATACAGATATAGTGCCTATATTAAAGTTACCTTCCTAGAACCAATCAAGTTGCATGCTAAGTTTTAAGAGTTACACGTCAGTGATGACAGGTTTTTGGTATAAATACTATGTTTTTTCTAAAATTAATTGGAGTTGAAGTGAGAAGGAAGATCGAGCAATTGCTGATATTCATGAACTCCCCGTTTGTTGTACTTGTCATTAAATGGACTCCCTTTGCCAAACTATTGAGTTGTCATTTTTGATTTGATGCGAGAGTAATAATCTGTATCCCAATCCATCTCATGGGTGCTGCTACTCATCTTAAAGTGCTGTTTGGGAAACCCCCAGTCCTGTGGGCCGGCTGGGGTCCCTATTGCACACTGGTCTTAACCCATTGTGCCTTCTGAAAGGAACATTTTGCTCCTGTTTTCTGCAACTGGACCAGAATAGTGAATTTCTGCAATATGTTCCTCTACAGTTGAGCTCTTGATTAATGCAGATAAGCCAGGTTTTCCCTTTCGCCATGTCGTTATGAAGGAATTTATTGAACTCATTCTGGAGTTTATATACGCAAAGGGTGTTCGGGTCCATGTTTTATTGCTGGCCACTAAAGGTAAAGTCGAGCTTGTACTGGCCTTCCCAGTAACTGTATATCAAATTAATGTCTGAGAACACTTTTGGCCCCTGGATCTGCACCACCCGTTGATTGATGTGGGTAAGTGGCCATCTTGAAATGTGGATCCATTTGTTTAACTCCCTTATATCTGGACATAGTCTCCATTGCCGATTGGGCTTCAGTAGCCCCAGTACCAGGTTGTTAAAGGTACTGTGGATGGGACAAACCATCCCACAGGTTTCCAAGTTCTTGATAATCTCTGTGAGTGACTCAATGGGCACAAGAGATAACCAGTATTGTTTGACGAATACTGGAGACATCTCTGGGTCCATGGGTATTGTAGTTGAATGAATTGATGTATGTCCACAATCATAAGTCCAGGAATACCTGTTTTAGCTGCTACCGTTGTTCCTCAGCCTCACAGGAATCAGCTAGATTGATCTGTTCCTTGACCATCTACCTGAAACCTGGAAAAACCTTGGGTTTGGAAATCTCAACAGTATCCTCCAGCTGTGAGGAGACATCTCTTTTAATGGTGTTTACCTGGATATGAAGCTCCATTGATTTGAGGTAGTTGCTGACTCTAAATACCACCTTATCTTTCCAGATGCCACAGGTTACATCTTTTACCCCATAAGGACATGAAGAGTACACCAAGAAATTCTCCCCATGATGGGTACAAATGTTTTCTGGATGTCGATGGTATCATAACCGTTGTTATGAATGTGTCCTTGTTATGTCCTCTCCTTGGTCATAGGGTTCACTCATCAAGGACACTCAGGATACACAGGCCAGGTACTCTTAGTGGTTACTTTATTAGCTTCTTAGTTACAGGATCAGATGTCATCAAGTCATTGCGATATCAAGAGGATCAGGGATAAGAACCCACTGGCTCCCACCACCCAGGCTCACTGCTTGGGTTAGAACCAATTAAACTCCAAACATTCTAACCTCACACTCCACACTTACAGCCTACATTCTGATGGTGACATCAATCCTGGGCAGCACACATGCAGGCATAACAGCCAACACTAACAATCCTATAATATAATTCACTAAATCGATAGAATAGTGTTGGGTATCAAATGCCATTCCAATAGAGGTGTCCGCGCCCGAAGTAATACTTTGAGGATCACAGTTATCCACCAATATTCAAAATCTAAACCAACTAGGGGTGTTGGATACTGATAAAACCCTTGTTGTTGCAGGGTGTTGTCCTCACTTTATATTGATGGGAATTGTGAATTGTCACACTCATCCTCAAATGGCAATCTCTTCTCCCACTAGGACTTCAACTGCATAAAGCAGCAATTGAGCTGACTGAAATGCCCTTTCAATGTTGTCAAAGCCCATGGGTATGCCCCCCAGTTCGCACCATACTTTCTTGTTAATTAAATCTAAATTAATTGTGACTCAATTGAGAATGCTACTACACAAATTAAAGTCAGAGGTGACATCTCTAACAACCAATTATGTTGTATAGTTTTGTTCCCAATGTAAGATTTTAGCATACAACTGCTATGCAGGAAATGCTTAGAATTTGGTGTTTCGCAACCCACTTCTCATTTATTGTTCAGTTTAAACAGGGAATGGTCTGATCTTTTTGGAGTTGCCTGAATAGTCCTTCGCTGATGAAGCTTTTACCATTATTCAGACATACCATGGCAAGTACTACCTCCTCCCCCTTATTTATTTTGAATGGGGAAAAACAAGTGTTTGCCCTTTTTCTGAATATCGGTCATACTTTGACCTGGCTTTTCATTGTTCTCTTTCAAAAGACTTTGTGTTTCTTCTACATTTTGATGAGTGTCGAATAGCACTTGTAACTGGGAGGAAGGGTCCTCTTCAATAGTTGGGAAGAGTTCCCATCAGCAGTTTGTTCTTCTGCAGAGATGATGGTGATTTCTGGGACTTGGTTCTTCTGGAAGTGAAACTCCAATTGATCAGTACGCCACTCAATCAAATGACAGGTGGCGTTCAAGCATTTGTACTTCTCTTGAGTTTGATCGGTCGGTTAGTCTGAGTCCAGAGGACCTGGTTCATGCAATTGAAATCATTCCCGATTAAACAGGCAGTGCCCTCTGAAGTCACAACTTTCATCAGATGTTTTAAACGGTGTCGCCCAATCTTTATTTTTAGATCCACAGTCCCTTCATGGAAATACCATTCCCAGCAAAGTTCTGGAGTTGTCCGGGAAGAGGGCAGAGGGGAATCTAGTGACTCTTCCTCCTTTCTAGATTCAGTCAGTCAAAAACTCTTTAGATATGAGAGTAGCTTGGGATCCAGTATCCACCAGAGCGGATACTTTACGCTGACACTGTATATTTACAGGGGCAAGGAATCTGCCCTCTTTTGTCTCCAGTCTACAGAGAAAGTGTGAGTCATTTTCTTATTGTTGAATTTCAATGCTGTGTGATCTTGGGCGTTCATGGGGAAACTACACCCTGTGCAAGGTCGAGTTCCAATGTCTGAGATCGGGAATCTGTTGGAATAATTCTGCATTTGGAAATTATATTTGTAGTTGGAGGAACCTCTTCATCCCCAGATTCTTTGCTGTCCCTTTATATCTGAAGACGGGCTCTCAGAACCTGTTTGCGGGTAAGATATATCTACGGTCTATGGATTATCACATGGTTGAGGCCAAGGAGTTTCACTATCTGGGTCAGTATCTACCCTGTCAGACTCATGGTCTCTTTGAAAGCATCTTTCTTTGTGACGGATCCTCCATTCCTGAAAAAATTATTTCCTTTCCTGAATCCCCTGGAGATTATTCTCTCACAAAGGGGGTTATCTTATTTTCTTTCTTGTCAAAGTGAGTTTTTCTTTGGCCTTTTCTACCAACACTCTATTCTTTGGGTTGCAGCTTCCGGGGGTTGGTAGAGACACTTTCAGGTTGGGAGGTTTCCATGGGGTTCTTCTTGAATAAGAAAGGAAGCTACCTCTAGGGCTTGGCATCTCCCTTCAAGCAGAGCCCCATCCCCAGATACTGGTTGGCTGTCTGGACTTTACTTAAGTAATTTCTCCCCGACATGTCAGACCTGGCTGTTGGGACATTCTGGGGAACATGGTTAGACTGAGGCTTTTACTGGGTCCTCAGCATCCTCCCCATGTCTGTTGCTCCAATAGAGTAACTTTTTCTCCTTGGGTCATACCTCTGTTGCTCCCTAGATGGGTAACTATGCCTTGTGGGCTGCTCCTTCGTGTGTGAACATTAGCCTGGAAGAAGGTCGGTGGAGCCAAATGGCTCAGGAGCTAAGAAGCAGAAGGCTGTGCAGCGGAGACAATACTCGGTGCAAAGCTCCTGAACATTTGCTGATGTCAGAAAGTGGAAATTCTCCTACCAGAGACCTGTATGAAGCAGACCAGCCCCGCTGGAGCTGCAGTAAGCAGGGTCGTGGAAAGCGAATGGTCTCTAGGACTGCTACTGGCAAGTTGCAAGTTGCAAGTGGAAAAGTGGAACGCTGTGAAGAACCCATGAGTCCACGCTGGGACAGAGGGAACACTGGAGCGTATTGGCGACCATGCCATATTCTAATGATTAACAATAAGGGATCTGAGAGAGAAAGAAAGCTGTATGCAAAACCTGAGACAGAAAGAATGAAAGTGCATCTTCTAAGAAAAGAATACTTTGAAGTTTGCGAGTATGTGCCACATATGCATGTAAGAAACACTAACAAGGCGAAATCCCACAAACAGAGTGCACTAGTCAAAAAGGGTAACATGGTGAACTATCAAGAGTGTAAATGTGACCAAAAGCACCCAGGTGGAAAGCCCTGGCAGGAGAGTATATCAGGCAGTTATCAGTATATGTTTGCAACAAGCCCTGGCGGGAGAGTATACCAGGCAATTGCAAGAGTGTGATTCCAGTAAGTCTGGTCAGAGAGTATACCAGGCAGGTACAAGTGGATAAAGAAAGTCCTGACAAGGAAACATGCCAGGCACAGACAAATTAATGAGCATTTAGGAATATCCAGAAAGGCAGTGTTCATCTAAGGGGCTAAGGAACAAAACCCTGGCAGGAAAGTACATCAGGTATCCTGACAATATAAGAGCCAAACATTTTTTGTGTATGATTCTGTTGTTGATCAAGAGGAAAAACAAGAACTGTTATTTCTAAGAAAACCTGAAGGAGAATCCAGGGGAAGGGAGACACCCTCTGGAGCAAGGAACCATATGCTTGAAAGACCTTTTGTTGGAGTTACCTATTTCTTTACCGTTTTGAACATTTCAAGAACAGTGAAGGCCAAAGACATTATCCTTTTCACTTTAGAGTTCCTTTCTTTACAGTTTGAGGGTCAGAATAGTACTTTGGATACAGGACAGTGTTGTTCTGGACATTCTGACACTGACAGGTCCTTAGTTTTGAGTTTAGGTAGAGGAATACCTCTAGTGCAGGGACAGTGAGGAGGTTTCCCAACCCCTTTTTATTTATCAATAAAGGTTTTTAGCCAAAATCATTCCTAACTTGTGTCTGAGTTTCCTTCCTGACTCCTCACAGTCTCCTCTGCATCTCACGCCGTTTATCAGCTGAGGGTGTATTTCTAGGCCCCCCCTTGTCTCCAGCTCCAAAAGAGGGGTAGTTTTCACTTCTGCCACTTTTGATGTGGTAGGTGTAGTAGTGGGTTTTGAGGTTTTGGTGTTGCTTTTATTGTTTGTGGGTTTCTGTACATCATAAATCCTAGTGGCTTACCCTATTACCCAATCCAGTGTCCTAAGCTCGTGGAAATCTTGCACTTATTGGGTAATAATGTATTTGGGTAGTGAATGAAAGTTGTAGTAACACATTCTCTGCTGTTTCTATTCATCTTCCTTCCAGTCTGCGCAAAAGCACTTTTCAGTTCTTGTGCAAACTCCCTAGGCACCTGATCTTCCCCACATTGTAAGTTATAGGCAGCTTTGCATGCCTCTTGTGGGTTTTGGTGATCCAAATAATGTTTCAAAATGGCTGCCTTATAGGTGCACCATGTACAATGATATTACTCTACCAGTCCCACAAAGAAACTGGAGTACTCAAGAGAAAACGTCCATTTTCCAAATTCCATACAATTGACATCATTTTTGATTTCAAAAGACAACATAATGTGCTCATATAGTTCCAAATGTTCCCACACCAAATACTTTGCATTCTCGTGGTGGTGGGGTCATAAAGCTTTTTTATAGCTTTAATTTGCCTGATGGGTGTCCTTAACACAACCCTTTTTGATTTTTGTATTTCTTTTGCACCTCTGAACCAGAGCCATTTCTCCTCCGAATCAATGTTGCTGTTAAAACTCTAGTCCCTGTCTTCTAGGTGCTTCCAATCTCTGTGATATTGGAATGCATTAAGAATGGCCTCTGGACTCCTCCTTTCGAAAGTGTTGCCGTGAAGTCTCAGGGTCACTTGCCCTGTACTCACTTTTTGACACAGAATAATACTCAGTCTCATCATCAGCCCGTTGATCATATTTACTATCGCCCCTTCCAGGTGACCTGGGTGAATCCACCCATTCCCCTGAATGTTTGGAGGTTTTTAAAATGCCCTTCCTAGCTGAAGCTTTTGCTTTTCCCTTTCAGTTTACCGGGCTGGACAATTTCTCTGCAATATCATCTTATTAAAATCTAGTTCTGATCTTCTCCTCATATGTATTTTCAGGTTCAGATGTGCTTCCAGGACTGTTTTTGGCCTCACATGACACAGGTTCCATATGTTAATATCCCAGCAAAAATATCGCCATACAAGAATGCCGCTGTTATTTTGTGGCGATATTAACCCATTGAACCTGCAGGGGACACCCCTGCAACCCCCATATTTTTTTAAAGGGAGCGGGGTACACGCTCCCTTTTACCCCATACATTATCCCCACAAATAATGTCACAGAGACCATATATATGGCAACATTATTTGTGGGGATAATATTACCTGATACCATGATACACTTGTATGGTCTTTTTGGTAAAGGTGCATATCCATCAATACCTGATAAGGACTAGCCTTCCTGATCAAACTGCCCCATGTCCCCCTGGTCTCTTAAGGGTCCATACATGAGGTCAGTTCCAGTCTGTACATGGGGAGTTGTAGGTAAATGACATGAGGGCCTTGATGGGAGGGGCAGCTCCCCCCCATCATAGGACCCTATCCCTTACACTGGTTGGTCAGACTGTCTCAGTGCCAGTTTATATTTTTTATTTTGTTATTTAATTTCTCACACTTGTTTCTCTCTGCCATGGTGTCCTGCTTATATTCAAAGAGTTTAATGTTTAAATCTTATACTGGAGCTTGACTGGCTTCAAGCACCCTGCTCACAGCACCCAGTCAGTCTCTTACTTTCTGTACCTCTTCTTGGAAGTTTTCATATTTCCTCTCAGAGCCTTGCATTATGTGCACACTTTCACTGCATTTTTCATTTCAAATGACAAGTTCTCTCTCCTGAGCATCTCTCCTATTTGCTGCTTCCAATAGGTTAACCTCTGTTTGTCTCAGATACTTCATAACATCCATATTTTCTTCCCTGATTCTAGCCAGTTCCTGAGAAACATGCTGACACTTATCTACATTCATTTTCAATTTTAAGGCATATTTTTCTTTGACCAGCTGGATTTTCTGTTGCTTCAAAATATTTAAATCCAGGTGCATCTGATCAAAATCATTTTGTGAGTCAATCTCTTTTATGATTGACTGACGATTTTCTCATTTTAGCACATTAATGGACTGTTTGAAGGCCATCATTTCGTCCAACAATACAATATTGAGAATAGTTTGGGAATTCAACTTATGCTGAATTTGGCTCAAGGTTTCTACACTCTCTATATGTATGTCTTTCAGCACAGAGAACTCCATGTGGCCTGTTGCTGTTTTTTAATCTCATTTCTGAGTTGCTCAATGAAGTTTTCATATCTGAGTTCACTAATTTGGCTTTGCTGTAGCCTGTTCTCTAATTGCCTGACTGGTTGCTTGTTCAGCCAACTGATGTGCCAGTTTTAGTTCCTCAGTCTGCTTCATCATTCTGGCCCCTTTATTTTGGAATCCCCCTTCTATTACTTGCAAATGGAAATACAACCGAGCTGGGCCACTTTAATTTGTTCCTCACAGGAATTTTGGAGTCATATAACATTGCTCTGCTCTAGGGAATTGTGTAAAATTCCACCCTCATGCCAAATGTTAGTGCCTACTAATTTGACTTACTGTAACATTCTAGCTCGACAAGACCCAGCCTTCTGCTTAGGCCAGTCTCCCGAAATGAAGCGCTTGGCTAGGAGTTGTTTCCTAGAATCTACTACCTCTATTACCTGACTTCTATCTGGCACTCCTTTTGAAAACGGATTTAACACACCACCCTAGAAGCTATCGCTATACAGGAATAAAAACCTTCCACTTTGTTCCTGCTGTTTCTCAACAATCAATACTAACTCAAATTAACTTTGCATTAACTCTGCGCAATCGTATTCTTCTGAACACCTCAAGAAAAACAGTGGTGCTTCAACAGTTGCATCAAAAACCTGCCATGGACCCTTCTAATATTACACCAAAATGAATATCCTGTTAACAATGTAATTGTCATGAATCAAATCAGAAAGATAGAACCCAGCCGAGCCACCATTTATCTAGGATATATTTATGGGTCCACTCAGCCTCAATCAAGAGTGCCACACCAATTAATCAATAACTGGGATTGTTGACTAACTCTGCGTGTGACTCATATAACACCACTAGAACCCCTCACCCTTTTTGAAATAGGCAAACCAAGAATCAGGCCGGTTTGCAGAAAGAATATAATTTTCAGTTTCTTTTAATAGGCACTATCCAGATATGTATACAATAATTATCAAGAATCACTTCACTCTGTGCATATCACCTTTTTGACACCATGCCTCATTGCAAACAAGTTAAAACCTCAAATACGGAACACAGAACATATAAGTCCCCACAACATGCACCATTTTCAGTTTGCCCCCCCCCCCCCCCCCGGTCGCAAGTAAGAAGAAAAAACAAGTTCTAAAGAATACTTCAGAGGCTTGGGTCACTCATAAGAATATCCCTAAAATAATGATAATTAATGCAGCACTCAAGAATCTGACAGTATATTTGTGCTTTACAATATACTTTGTATAGGGTCTAATTTAAATAAAATGCAGCACTTTTCCATTGGGGAAATTAATAGACATCTGCATTGCCTTTCTCTGACATCACTGTGCACTGTCAATTTCTAGCAATATTTTGGCAGAACCATCATTCAATCAAATACTTTTCTCAACATATAAAGAACCCCTTTCCTTTACTAATATGCAGTGAAAACCTCCCGCCAATTTGTATTGTATTTGTATTTTTATTGTTTTATATAGCGCCTTAATCCAAGGCGCTTTACAGTTAACAAGTAACACATAAAACATGGAACAGTAGAAGCAAAACAGTAAATATGAATGAAACCACAAAATCGGTATTTCAAACAATTTTCAAGTAAGAAGGGAGAGGACAGGAGGGGGTAGAGAAGGATTGAGAGGGAGAGATTAATGAGTGAAGTGAGCAACAAAAGAGTGGATATCATAGGAGAGACAGGGACAGATAAAGATAAGGAGAACAGAGAGAGGCCAATAGAAGAAAGGAGGGGATAGAGACAGGGGGAAGGTATCAGGGAGGGGAGTGAAGAGGTTCTTTCAGTGAGGAGCGGAAAGAGGAATAGGTGAGGGAAGAGCGGATAGAGAGAGGTAGGGAGTTCCAGTGTAAGGGGCAAGAAGCTGAAAGGAGCGGAAACGAGAAGAGGCACATGGTGGTGGGGGAACAGAAAGTAAGAAGAGATCACACTCTGCGGAGAGTGTACTTTTAAATCAGACATTTTCACTTTAACCAACCCTGAAGACACTCTTCTGCCCAGCACAGACCCAGGAATTCAGTTTAACATACAACCCCCCCTTCTGCTTTCATGAAGGGTTCGGGGAGTGTTAAATGATTAAAAATGTCCTTTTTTAAATGCACCCCTCACCTTTAGTGGATTTCTGGGATTGACAAAAGTGCAATAGATGATCCACAATTAATGTTAAAAGACTATATTATTATTAGCACTTGTAAACATGTTGAAGATTTCCAATTTCCCCAAAATCACTCCTGTGTCCGTTGACTATGTGGGAATTCATTAAATTATTAAATAATCAGGAAATGCTAGTGATCTACTTATGGATGCCCACCCCAAGAATGTCCATATAGGGGAAGACACTCATTCAAATAGAACCCCACCAAGAATGTGTTCTGTTGGAATCATGGACTCACTTTGGAATCTCTCTGGGGTCTGCACAGGTGCATCAGGCCTCATGAGTCATCTCATGGGAAACATAGGCACCTGGTTGGACTACTTCTCCGGACTCAGTTATGGATGGTCGGCCTCCTACATCAGCCATTCTGCCTCTGTTTATGTATGGCCCCCAGCCTCAGTCTTTTTCCTGGTTCCTCCTAGGTTTTAGTTCAACCTTTCTCCTTGTTTTATACTTATCTGGTTGTCTGAATTTCTGCCCATCTGATCTGCTCTCAAGATATCATCCCAGTGTCTCCTTGTCTTTTCTCAAGATTTCCAGTCTCTAATCCTTTTCTTTCTGATCTGATCCTCCCCTTTTCCACTGTGCATCTGATTTTAACCCTACTTACCACACCCCAAAATATCTAAATTAGGATCGACAGGCTCATTGGCTAATGATCATAATTTCGATGTTGATTGCTCTTCCACCGACACAATGCCTAGCCCCTTCCCTCTAATTGGACCTTAGGTCTCCAAGCCTCATTTCTGGTAGTTCTTGCTCCACCCATCTGAAATTGCATTTCTGAACAACTCACATCTGAATTTAAAAATCTCCAGCCTGGTACTTGTCTTCAATTTACAGATGAGGGTCACAACCCATATATTTCTAAACTGGTCTGATCATGCCGGTCACAATGAACCATTTCTGGTGTCGGCACGCAATTGCATGTCCGAATAACAGATTTTTGCGATTTCCCCAGAAAGGACTTCAGTAAAAATCTTGATATTTTACCGACAGGTATCTGATTCAATAAGCTGCCATGTTCCTGACTCTCTGACCTGTAACCTTTTCTGGGAAGCTACAATCACATTTTAGCTTATAATTCTGGTTCTCAAAGTCGAGATCAGAGGGGATTCTTAGCAACAAAGGGAGATTTATATGTGCTTTCTAGAGACATCTGAACCATCGCTATGCCTATTACATTTCCCCAGTAAATAAGTATAATATGATTCCCCATGTAATGCTAGGAGAGCCTTTAAGTCTATGCATATTATTAATTCAATAAAACAGCACATTTCTGTTCCCAGCACTGTAGGCATCCTAACATTCTGGCTTTTGTTGACCTTGCCTGCAATACAAACACTAAACATTGCTTTCAAGGCTAATGACCTGAGAATGTGTTTCTTTAACTGCTTGAACAGAAGGTTATAACTCTGCCCCCTGAATCATCTGACATTCCCCTGTTACATGTCAACTGTCAGCCAACCCAGGACCTTGCCACAAATTGAATTTAATTTAGAGTATTTTACATTGTTGAAACATCCATGGGCTGCTTCTTTATTTACTCAGTGTTGGTCATTTCACCCCAATAGCCTATGTCACAGGCACAACGCGCTCTCTCTTACTAGCTCTGTTGAGCTTCAAAGGGGTTCCAGATAGAGACCGGAAGGAGTGTTTGACCTATGTGGTCTGATGGGAGGAAGGTTTCTTTGGGTGTTCCAGCACAGGCTGAAGTCAGATCTTGAAAACAAAAACTAGTGCAAGTGCCTTTAAATTATTTATTTTTCTTTCTTTGCATGAGACCTGCTTTAATATTTTACATCACATCATGTGTATTCTCTTCCTGCACCATGGCATCAATGTCCAAACTTACATTGTGATAAGTATTTAAGTTACTCTGGCAATGGAGCTTCATGTTTGATGTGTTTATAGTTCCATCCAAGCAGCAAAATGCACAGACATGGCAGCTCTCCGTTTTAGAAAATCTGTACTTCAGTGCATCTGTAACCTTCTGTGGAAAGTAGGCCTAATTTCATTCAGCCTTGCCGCTAGAACACAAGGAACAATGTGTTTTTATTTACCTTTTTCTGAAATCACTAATTAGATGTTTGGTAGTTGAGAGTTAAATGCTGGCCTTCTGGTCTGGTATCCAATAGATTACTTCCATATTCTTGCACCTCCCGGCCAACATAGCCAGATGCAGTCCAATGATATCCTGGTACTGAAAACAATGCCACAAAAGGACTTGGAGGTAGGAGAAGCACTATGAAGAAGATCGGGTGCTAGCTCGAAAGAGGGCTAGAATGATTGATTAGGATTCATTTGAGGGAGACGGATGAAGATGAAGGAGAGAGAAAGGGAATGGAGCCAAAGGGTAAGGAAAGGGGCTACAGGGAACACTGTCTGGGAAGAAGAACAAGGACGGAGAAGGAGAAGGGCTGCCATGAAGAAGAAAGAGGACTGGGATGATGGTGGCTGGTGATATTTTTAATTTGAGGCGGCATACACATTTGCCATGAATATGCATGAAACACATCTTTGGGTGCTGCTCAAATGCTTCCCCCTCCCACTTGTAAGAACAAACATCATAATGGAGGCTTTTAATGGCAGTGGTAAATGGCATGCCATAGCAAGAAAACATGTTCACCTATATGTAGGAACAATCATCATTTTGTCTTTGTTTTTAACACCTGATGCAATGCTATGACATAGTAAATAAACATGTATTTGCTGGCTATCCAAATGCCCCCATATGTAAGAACACTAAGCATGTTGACTTTGTCCTTAACACCAGTCTGAAATGCCATGCCACAGTAAGAAGACATGGTTGTGCACCATGCTCCCCCAGCAACGCACACACACACAAACACACATTCATACCCATTCATCAAACAAGCAGCCACTCACCCATACAACAGCTCCTCCCCTGCATGTGTACACTGTTATTAAAAATAATTATGATAATTCACTCGTGTACATCCTCCTTCAAACACTCAGCCAACCAGCAGCATTCGTTCTATCTCAAATTCACCGCATTCCTTCACTAGAACCTTCAGCAATCATCTGCATTCATTCACTTGCACATTCAAAATCATTCATTCACATTCACTTCCACCAGGCCCACCTTACCGAGCCCATATCTACCCTCACGCATATACATAGTGCACTCCCAAACATGCACACACACTCAAAAACACAAAGTCACTCAAATACATGCACCCATGAAGGTGAAGGACTAGAATGAAGGTGGATGTTTAGGGCACAGGAAAAGGACTGGAATTAATTACTAGGATGAGGATAAGTACTAGGAGAAAAGAGTAGATGGACTGTGACAAAATAAAAGTGGACTAGAGTAAAGTAGAACGACTGGGGAGAACAGAAAGGGGAAGAGGGAATAAAATAAGGGAGAAGGAGTGGGACTCTGATTTATAAAAAGGCATGAGATAACGGAGAAAGAGTGGGATGAAACAAAGAGAAGCAAAAAGACTGGGTCTCACAGAGGGAAGAGAATTTTAAAAAAACTATAAGGAAAGAAAAGCAGATGAATTGGCACACTGAGAAGGCAAAGGACTGATATGAAGGAGAAAGAGAGGGACTGGGGTGGAGGTTGGGAAGGTCTGGGACAAAGGAGAAGGACTGGATTAATAAAGGAGAAGTAAAACTATGATGAAGGAGAAGGACTGAAATAAAGAAGAAGGACTGGGATGATGGGTGGGGGCGGGTGGAGAAGGACTGGGGAGAAGAAGGTCAAAGGAGAAAAGGGATTAGGGTAAATGAGAGGTAGATGGGCTGGGGCCAAGGAGAAGCACTGGGAGGACAAAGGGCTACAATGCAGGTGAAGGACTTGGCTGAATAGGAAGGACTACGACTAGGACAAAGGAGAGGGAGAAGGGCAGGAATGAAGGTGAAGGCGAAGGTCTGGGGTAAATGGGACGCATGAGAAGGACTGGGATGGACGTCGTGGTCGAAGTGTACGAAAAGAAGTAGTGGAACTATGTTCCCTGCTGGCCTGCACCCACTCCCCACAAACCCCATTGCCACGACCCCTCCCACACACAATACACCCCCCAAACATTTGCACCTGCTGTTTAAGGGAACGTTCAGTGCATTGCACTGAAAGTGAAGGTTTCAGCTTCTTCCTACACTTTTATTTTAAAATGAAACCATTCTGGAACGGTTTCTTTTTCAAATAAAAGTATAGGAGCTGTAAAAGGTAATTTAAAAAAGTAGATGAGCACCGCTCCCGACCGCTCCCGCTCACTTCGACCACTTGGAGAAATACCAGGATGAAGGAAAGGTCAGGCAAGAAAGAGGACTAGCACAAAGGTGAAGTAAACGATTATTATTTGGTAAAAGGGGAAGGACTGGGACGAAGGAGAAGGGTGATAATAAAGGAAAAGAAGAAGAAGTAGGACAAAGAAGAAGTACAGCTAAGGAGGACAGGGACCAGGGTGGAGGACTGTGACAAAGGAGAAGGACGAGGACTTTTCAGAACATTTTTCTTCCTGTAAATATAATGTGATTTAAAAAGAAAATACACATGTTCAAAGCACAATTCATTTTAAATGTAAAGAAAATGAGACCAGGTTTACCATGAGCTCTCAGGTCATTGTGAAAATCATCAATATCTGCTGTCAAGATAGCCACCCTGTGTACATGCCACTGATGCTTATGAAGAAGAAAGGATTCCTCTATGTGCATGGTTTGGGTTAGGAGGGAATGCAGAGGGGAGGGAATGCACATGGGCTTTACCGTGGCATTGGTCATGGAGGAGGAGGACAAATACCCAGACCAAATTGCAGGCTGTGTCCCTCTTCACATGCCATCTTTTTCCTATCTTAACTTCCCAGGCCACGAGTTTGGGCTTCTATTAGCCATCACTAATGAATAAAGAAAAAGTAGACAGTAGTAAGCATAACATTAGGGGTGTACCGAATCGCACATTTAGTATTTGGTGAATGCTAAATATCTCATCAAGTATTCGACCGTAGATGCATATGAAGCAAATGGTTGCTTTATGTAATACATCTTGTTCCAAACTTGAAAAATAAACCTTTTTTAATGCAAGCACAATTTTAAATATGTGCTCCCAGGTTTCATTTATTTCTCTTAATTTCAATCAACATGTTATTCGTTTCTAATGCAGACAATCCAGAAAAGAACAGATAAACTAAAAGTAAGGGCCCATATTTAAGCAGGAATGTTGCAAATGGGGATACAGTACTACTCAAGGTGGCAGTCTTCAAGAGTGCAAAGTGTTAGGTTACAATGAACAAAAAGGATACAGGATTTTACAAGCACTGCAATACCTTGCAAGGTAGCTTAGGTGGAAAGTGAATGTAACACTTCCTTTTAGCTTGCATAGGAATGTATAACTGGTCTCTGTTCACTCATGAAGGACACAAGACCAGGATGCATGTGGGGTGTGTGCACTGTATCCCCTCGCTATTTTTAAAGAGGAGACTCCTTGCCTCATATGATAAACATGGGAGAGGACTCACTAAGAAAATTATTGAAAAGATGTCACACGATTCGCCTCTACACTACATCCACTACAACTTCACAAATATTACAAAGAAACACTTACCACGAGCAGTCTTGTGTAACCACACGACTGATAGACACATCACCTATTTTCCTCTCAGCAATACAGCAACGATACATATAATGCATGCCAAAGTGGAAAGTCATCATACTTCAAATTCGCTAAATTATTTATAATACACAGAACCTGGAAAAACCAGAAGTCCCAGTTTTGCCGGAACCATTCCGGAGTTAGGTCACCTATCGTTTATTTAAAAACGGGATAGCGACCATTGCAGAGATTTCACAAATCAAGGTGACCATTATTTATAGTTAAGAGCTCCCTGGCTTCTCATTATTGTGGCGTTGCCCGATGACGGGCGAACGCGGCGGCGTGACGCGTCACGCCGCCGCGTGGTGTTTAAATAAAGGGGGCGTTCCCGGCCGCAGGAGAGCGACCGGGAAGCCCGAACGAACAACACCGTGTCTCCGTGTGCTGTCTGTTGTGGGGCTTGCGGGACCGCATCGGGGGCGCGGATGGCGACCCCCAACAGTGGCGACGAGGTGTAGAGGAGACCCGGGCCCGGCGGTGAATGTATTCATCACAATTTTTCTCGTGGGAGCGGATCGAAGATTCGCTCCGATCAAGGCCGGGTCGCGAGGACGCACACGCGGCCGGCGGCCATTTTGTTTGAAGGCCATAAATATTTCGAAGGCTCCGGTTCGGAGCGGAATCACTTTATGGGCCTAATTTTTGGACACATCAGGAGCGGACAGCTCCATCTGCACGCCCATACCTGTGATATGGTTTTTTGAGTTTTCCTGGGACTCACACGTCGTGTAGAAGCCCGGAGAAGGATTGCCATGACTGGGCTTGCCTGATACCAATCCAATGCTCCAGGCTTAATTTTTGGAACTTTCTGAGTTGGAAGGGACATGACACAGTGGCTGCATGCAATTTTCTTCATCACCCTCATCATCAGTGTGCTGTGCATTCTTTTTCGTCTCCTTCATCATCAGGTGGGTCTGAGTTGCGGCCCCCAACGCTGTGGCTGGGGGTGCCTGTGCGCTCAAGTCCATGGATGAATCGGATGGTGCTGACAGTGACTCTTCATTAACGTCGCAGCCCCGGGATCAGAGCCAGGTGACTGCCCCGCTGACCAACCAACAGCCTGCTGCTGCAACACCAGGTCGGCCACTGGGTCAACCTGCACCCCCCATCATGGCTCAACTCCCGGTGCCCATCGCACATGCAGCTCTGCAGCCCATCCCGGAGTTTGATGCATCGGGTCCGCCCTCAAGCATGGGGCCTCGATGGAGGAGATGGGTGAGTCGTCTGGACATGTATTTCAGGGCGGCACACGTAACGGATGACGACAGCCGAATTGCCACTATGCTGTACTCGGCTGGGTCGGCAGTCCAAGACATTTTTGAGTCCCTGACGCCTGCCAACAACACATATGATGCGGCCAAAGCGGCACTCCTGAATCATTTTATCCCCCTCGCCAACGCGGACTATGAGAGGTTTATCATGCTCTCGGCCAAACAGAAGGAGGAAGAGACGCTAGACACTTTCTATGGTCGCCTACGCCGTCTCTCTCTGGGATGTGCATGGGGTGATGCGGACGACATGATGCGCACTATGCTCATTCAAGCATGTTCTTCCGGAAAACTCAGGAGACAAATCCTCCGGGAGCCCGGTATCACGCTACAGCGCATACTGGAACTAGGCCGGTGCCATGAGGTAGCGGAGGCCAGGGCCGTCAAGATGGAGTCTGGATCTCGATCAGTGAGGTCGGAGGAGGTGTGTGCCGTGTGGCGAGGTGGGCGAGGAGTGAGGCGTCCAGGCGGAGGACCCAGAGACAGGGCAGGGAGAGCCGGTGAGTCATGCCAAAAGTGTGGCTACGACCTCCCTCATACCGCGGAGTGCCCGGCGGCCGGAAAGGTCTGTGGAAGATGCGGACTGGCAGATCATTTCTCGAGGGTGTGCCGGGCCGCCCTGCCCGTGATGGTGCCGAGAGGTCAGGCTAGGATATGGGCCCCTCGCCAATACCAGCAGCCCAGCGTAGCCCAGGTGGAACAGGGTGAAGGTGATCCTCAGGCGGAGGTGGCGGATGAAGAGGACGAGGAAAACATATTCATCATCTCGAGCGTGGGGATGCTTAAAGGAAAGAGCAGAAGGCAACCACGGTGTATTGTAGGGATCAACAACGCCCCGGTCCCAGTCCTGGTGGACACAGGTGCCTCGGTCAATGTGATGGCCAGGGAACATTATGACTCTCTCAGGCCTCCCCCAGTTTTGGTAACGCCGAGGGCCCGCATATTTGCGTTTGGTGGTCAAGATCCCATACCACTGGACGGGGCATTTATAGCGCAGGTGGAACATGATGGGTCGCACATCAAGGCTCGATTCTACGTAACACCAATCAGTAGCAACACCTTGCTCAGTTGTGCGGCTGCGGAGGCGTTGGGAATCGTAAAATTTGCGTACGCCGTGCACCGAGAGGACATCAGCGACCTCCTAGACCGCTATGCCAAGCTCTTCAAGGGGATCGGCAAGATGGCTGGAGAACCGATCCGATTGCATATTGACGAGTCCGTGCAACCGGTGGCGCTGAAACACCGCAGAGTGCCATTCCACCTCAGAGAACTTGTGGACAAAGAGCTAGACAATTTGGTACAACTCGACATCATCGAGAAAGTGGAGGGCCCGACACCGTGGGTGTCCCCGATCGTGGTTGCCAGAAAGCCCAAGCAACCTGACTCAGTACGCATTTGCGTCGACATGAGGCTCCCCAATAAGGCCATCCGAAGGGAGCGGCACCTGACACCGACTATTGATGACATTATTGCGGAGGTTCAAGGGGCTCGCGTATTCTCCAAGCTGGACCTCCGAACGGGCTACCATCAAGTCGTACTCCACCCTGAGTCCCGGTACATTACGACCTTCACCACCCATCGGGGATTGTACCGGTACAAGCGGCTGAGCTTTGGAGTGTCATCGGCCGCCGAGGTATTCCAGAATATCATCAGGGGCGCGCTGGCAGATCTGGAGGGCGTCCTGAATATAAGTGATGACATTCTGGTGTTTGCCAGGACCGAAGCGGACCACATGCAGAGACTGGACAAGACCCTGGAGCGTCTCCTGTCGCTGGGCCTCACCCTTCACCGGGAAAAATGTGAGTTCCTGCGCTCGTCGATCGAGTTCTTTGGATTCATATTTAAGGAGGGTGGGGTATCGCCAGATCCAAAGAAAGTCCAAGACATTAAGGCGGCGAAAGCACCTGAGTCTGTCACGGAGGTGAGGAGCTTCCTAGGTATGGTCACATACTGTGGGCGGTTCATTCAAAGTCTGGCCTCAAGATCGGAACCCCTCCGGGCGCTCACCAAGAAGGACACGCTGTGGCACTGGGGCCCACTGGAACAAGCTGCCTTCGACGACATCAAAGGTGCCCTCGCCAGGGAGGATACGATGGCATTCTTCGACCCAGCGCTGGAGTCCGAAATTGTGGTAGACGCGAGCCCTTTCGGGCTGGGCGCTGTGTTGACCCAAATTGATATCACTGGGACCATCAAGCCCGTGGCGTACGCCAGCAAGGCTCTCACGGACACGGAACAGAGATACTCCCAAATCGAACGGGAGGCTCTAGCGGTGTTGTGGGGCTGCCGCCATTTCCGGCTCTACGTGCTGGGGCGCCCGGTGACGGTGGTGACAGACCACAAGCCACTGATCCCAATACTGGCGGGGTCCTCATCTAAACCCCCGGCAAGGATCGAGAGATGGATGCTGGCCCTACTGGAATACTCCGTAACACTTGTTTACAGACCAGGAGCTAACAATGCGGCGGACTATCTATCCCGCCATCCTGGAGCGAGTGGGGGAGAGGAGGACGAGGCCTGTGAAGAGGAAACTGACAGTCACATACGCATGGTCGTGGAGGCGGCAACACCAAACGCGATGTCCATAGAAGAACTGGAAGTCGCCGCCGCAGGAGATGAGTGCTTCCGAATTCTGAAACAAGCCATGCACAGTGGGTCCTGGAAGTCCGTGCTGGAGGCCGGGGCTGGACGCACGCCAGGAGCGAGAGCATGCCTGGAACAGTTGTGGAAGGTCAAGGAAGAGCTATCCTTCTCTAACTCAGGGCTGCTGCTCCGGGGGGACCGCATTGTCGTTCCACAGTCAAAGGTTCTTGAGGTAATCAGCCTTGCACACCATGGTCATCAAGGAGCTGCCAAGACCAAGGCGCGACTCCGTTTGAAGGTTTGGTTTCCCGAGCTCGAGAGGAAGGTCGACGAGTTCGTGGCCGCATGTGTGTGGTGTCAAGCGGCATCCCCCCTCCAACGGGAGCCCGCCATTCAGGCCATGCCCCGGGGCACGAGGCCGTGGGAGATCGTCCATGCGGACTTTGGCTCGACATCGGTGGGGACCCATTTCCTGGTGATCATAGATGAATACTCCAGATATCCAGAGGTTGAGTTCGTGGAGTCCGTAGCATTCGAACATGTGGTGATCGCCGTTGAGAAAATATTTGCGGCCCATGGTTTTCCACACACGCTCTGTTCCGACAATGGTTCACCGTTTCAAAGTGAGAGATTCTCTGAGCTGATGGAGAGCTGTGGAGTACATCACCGGAAGGTGTCCCCCCTGTGGCCCCGGGCCAATGGGGATGCCGAGAGACTCATGCGGACCTTGAACAAAACATTCAGAATTGCTCAGGGACAAGGCCAATCACTACAACGGGCCCTGTACCAGTTTCTCCGTGTGTATCGCACCACTCCCCACGCCGCCACTGGAGTGGCCCCGGCGGAGGTGTTGTTCCAGAGGTGCCCCCGAGGACTGCTGCCGGAAGTGGGGGACAGGGAACCAGGGGTCATCGATGATAATCGTGTTGAGAGTGAAAGACGGCTTCGGATTGAGCAGGAAAATCTACGACGGGGCCTCCAACCACAGAGTCTTGAGCCAGGGGATGAGGTTTTAATCCGGAATAGACGTCCCCAGGGCAAACTCTCACTCCCCTACGAACCCGACCCCCTGGACGTGGTGGCGGTGAAGGGTTCCATGATCACGGCCTCGGACGGCAGGTCGGCCGTCACCCGGAACGTTAGTTTCTTTAAGAAGTTGGGTGATTCGCGAACTGAAACCCCCCCTGAGCCTGATCCCCCCTACACGTTGTTCAATGACAGTTTCCCGGCCGAAGTGCCGGAGTCTCCCATCCGAGGTGAAGGAGCCGAGGGGCATCAAGTGCCAGAGGTAGGCCGGAGGTACCCCCAGAGACCTGGGCGTGGGAAGCCCGCCTACCTCAGTGACTATGTTGTGGGGCAGATGGCCCCTGAGTCTGGGGATCCGAATGGGGGTGGCTGTCATTAAAGGGGTCCACGAGTTTGGGTGTGCAGTGAAGTTTTTATAAGTGTGGGTTTAAGTTAATAAAGTTGACGAGTTTGCAATGTTTGTTGATCCTCCCGGAAAAGGAGGAGTGTGGCGTTGCCCGATGACGGGCGAACGCGGCGGCGTGACGCGTCACGCCGCCGCGTGGTGTTTAAATAAAGGGGGCGTTCCCGGCCGCAGGAGAGCGACCGGGAAGCCCGAACGAACAACACAGTGTCTCCGTGTGCTGTCTGTTGTGGGGCTTGCGGGACCGCATCGGGGGCGCGGATGGCGACCCCCAACAATTATCACCTTTGTCAGATCCATCTCTGAGACCCAGAGTAGCCTCGAACCCCCAACCTTTCTGTTTACAGCCACATGTATTTATTGATTGCACCTCAAAGACTGGATGAGAAACATACATTGCAAAGCTTGTAATAACAATCAAAGGAAAACTCTTTTATTTTTAACATGCTTATCTGCAGTTTATTTATAGGAGTAGTGCTGGAAATCGTATTTATTTTAATGTGCAATCCTACCAAGTGGGGCAGGTTTTGGGTTTAGGCGGATTTCAATGGGCGCTAGTCCTACTTTTATGTGTGTGGCTTGTCCCAGTTTTTTATTTTCAAAATCTGTTCACCCTAACAAAACCCCATTACAGTTTGGACATGTTGCATTAACACCAGAGGCGGCCTGGGAACGGGGGTACCAATATTACTGGTGCTGGTAATTCCGGCAATCCCCTCCATGGAGTCCTATGGCACTCCATGGAATGGGGATGTACCGCCCTTTCTGCTGCCTGTAATATCCCGGAGATTCCGGGATATTAGGCAGCGGAAACAGTAGGGGTAGTTTGCCGGTATCCCACCAGAACTTTAATAAGGCCCTTGGTATTGGAATTTATAAAAAAGGACATAAAAGGGTGAGGGTCTTAGCTCAACCAAGTTTTGTGTATTCAGAACAATTCCACCTCCTACCAATTGCAGTCTTGCTGAAAATCTTATTAGTACTCAGTGAGGGGTGTGTGGCAGCATCCCAGCCAATGAGGAGGCTCAGAGTTGGAGTTGGGACTTTACCACACCGTAAAGCTCCTGCTCCCAGCCTCCTCAGAGCGGGTGGCTGTCATCTTCCCTCACCAAGTTTTCCAGTTAAGTGTGCTGCCCTGCTTTCCTGCGCCACCGTGTCATTTCCCCCACCCCCTTTTTCAACCCAAAAAGCACCCACACCACCTCCTCACTTACCTTATTGCTCCTTGTCCGTTGGCTGCGTGGGAACAGTAGTGTTCCTGGCACAGCACCAACGTCTGCAAGGCCACCATGGAAAGGGAGAATGGAATACATATAGTCCCTTCCTCCCGATCCATGGCAGCCATCTTTTCTTTTATAAAGTTGCGGTTTCGCAACTTACAAACTATTAATATCCAGGGTACATCGTGCGAGGTACTAATAGCAATATTCTGGGCCTGTATCTATGTCCCCAAAGCATTACTTGGCCCAGTAATGTCCCCCTGCCCATGTAATACTGCTTAAATAAAGTAGATTCTGTGATTTGTATGGCCCCATAGTAAGTGTTTTCTCTTTCTGGAGACACAACATATTTTCACAATAGTCTGTAATAACAAAAGATTTGTGAAAAGCACCTGGGCTTCCCATTACTATTGCCAGAAGGCCAGCTGGAAACACACCAAGTTATTTCCATTTCAATCAATACTTTTGACAATCTTACAATTGTAGTAAGCCAGTCTGCAAAAATGGTACAGAATAATCTTTCCCACAGTTTCTGAGAGAACGAGCCAGCCTCATATTACTACTTTGGCTAGGATTTTTCCAGTTTTGAAAGCTCTTCTGGGTGTAAATCAGCGGTTGGTTGGCATGGAAAGCCAGCTCCTCCAGCCTTGATCATTTTCATCTCCACCCCCTCAACCCTCTTCCTAGCAACTTCCTCTCTTTCAATCACAATTTCTTTCATTGCTGACAGGAGTGTCTAAAGCTCGAATCAAAGAAATGAAAAGGGAGACTTTCTGAAACATTTAAGATACTCTATCATCAATGTCTACTTTTTTCAATAACTTCAATCATTTTCAGCGGATTTCTTTCTGGAATTGTCTTGCCTTGGCAAAATCTGGTGCTTTCCAGGCTTTTATAGGTCACCAGGAATCACTTTTTTAGGTCACCAGGTCACTGCGACCAGAAATCAAAACTGCACTGAAAGATTAGATGCTGTCTCGTTGTTCATCCATTATGCTCAAAGGCCGGAACAGAATCCTCACAACAAAGTATGTGCTCCGCTTGATGCAGTTTAGGGAGCCACGATTTTTTGCTTCATTGAATGTTAATAATAGATGCCTGATGTGACCACAGTTCTGTCCCTAACATTACCCTTTTGGTCCTGGGCCAGTGCAGTAACCGATGCAAGCTGGGATTACAGAGGTTGCCAGGTCTGAAATGTCCCATTTCAGATCATTGCAGTTTGGATATTTTGTAACCACATGCCGCAGGAAAGTGTGGTGCTCAATGCTCATAAGTGGAAAGCATTTGTCTCTTAATACAGGATCCATGCAAGGTCAACAACCAGGCTCTCAGGTAGCAAAAGGTTTTTGATCTGTCTGCAGTGGTCAGTGCCTATATGGTCAGGGTGAATGTTGATGATTTTTGCAAAGAATGGGATATCTTGGGCATCAGAATGAGTTTTTGAAGTATGCAGACAAGCAGAGCATTGTCCTCAGTCATCTTTCAGTGCTGCTTTCTGGTATGTTTCAACACTCGCATCACAAATTCACATGGTTCAACAAAGACTGTATGAAGACCCTCAGTTATAAGGGGTTATAGAGAAAATCAGGAGCTCAACGCCCAATCTCAGGGTTGCATCTATTCAAATGTTTGTTGACAGCAAATCACTTAACTTTCCTCTGTATCTTCCCAGGCTTCTTCTCAGGTGTGGAATCAAAGTCATTTTCAGATACCATTCTGACACTACAGCCCTCACCAATTTGAGTTAGACCATGACCAAACATCACCACAGCTCTGTCCCATTCCTTTCCACTAGACACAATCCTAATCGTCGAACTAAGTAGCAGATTTAAAAATGGGTTTCCCTAGATCACTGCAGGCTGCACACCACCAGAATCACACACACAAAGGCTGCCACCAGCCAGTGAAGCCCACAAAGCTGTCTCTGTGAGGAGTCTCACACAGGGACTACATGACCTTCTCAGCCCCCTAGGTGTGAGATGTTTAAGACCTCAATGGAGAACATTCAGACTTGCATCCTTATGAGGCATCTGATAAGGAGTCCATAGGAAAAAGTCAGTTAAGCAGGCAGGAAAACAGTAAAGCTCGCTCTACAGGTGCATCTCAGCTTAGGAACTCTGATTTCACAAACATCATTCAGAAAGCCATTACTTCTATCAAATGGGGGCATGACACACACATGTGAATGATTGCAATTCAGCTCCTGTTTGATCACAGTCATGCAGGAAATTATCTCTATCTTTTCTAAATTGTTTTGTCTCTCATTTATGTTCATGTTTAGTACACACATGATAAGAATAAACACAAATGACCAATGAAACAGACATAAACTAGGTTGTAAACATGTGTTAGGCACATCAGTGTGTACCTATGGAATGGTCATTGCACCAACAGGATAGGCATTCAATTTGTGTGTGGCTAGACACCTGAAACAAGAACAACAGGGCGGTGACCCTATGCGATTATAGCTCGCCTCGCCTGGATTCCATAAAGCAGAATGAGGAGAACCTAGTTAGTCAATGTGTGCGTATTCTTGGCAGTCAGATGGAATACACATACTGAAACTTTTTTTTCAGGAATTAATCCTAAAGTTTGAAAGTGAGGTCGTTCATTCATGAGGTGGCTTCTAAAATGTTTGTAGAAGACCCTCCATATGTATGTGAAATTTCGGAATTGCCTGCATTAAAATACGTATAAAGCGGAAGAGGACACTAAGCTAAACTACAAGTCCTCTTGACTGAGAAGCTCTACCTGGTGCCTTGCAGTACTTTGCTTGTGATATTCTAGAGGAAGAGCGGGATATGTTTCCATTTTCCTTTCTTAGCATTACCGCCCAGGCTGATATGCCCTTCACTGCTTGACAGCCGGGGCATGACTGCTGGGAACCTTGAGAACTGAGATGCCCCTCAGCTGAACAAGCCAGCAACCTACATCTGTACAATGACACCAGAGTGCGGCATGAAAAGAAACCTGAGAATGGTGCCCTCACCTCTCCTGCAACCCAGTCTATTACTGACACCCAGTGCCTCCTTCTGGTGCTACCCCCATTTCCCCCAGACTACCCGTTTTTCTTCTTGGGGCTATCTGTGACTTCTGTTTACCAGCACAATACAAGTCGTTTCTCTGCCGGATCAGAATGTCTTCACCATATCCAATCTCATTGACACAGTGGGTCTTCCGCAGCTCTGCCGCTCCGAGTGATGCCTCAGCTGACTCCACACCAGTACTGATAGAGAAAGACATTGCGTGATATGATTCCTGATTACACCAAAGCCTGTAGGACCCCAAAGATGGGTCTACAGCAGTCAATAACCCTAAAAAGCCACATATCTGGGTAGCTGCGGCCTGACAGCAGCAGATGTATTCCAGTTGTAGGATATATGCAGAGCTTGCTGCTGTTCACATAAACTCTCCTTCTTATACAAACATTTTGACCTTGGTAGTAACCGTGAAGAACTGGAAAACGAGGGGCAAAGCATCCCAGGAGCACATGGCAGCAGGAAAGCATAACTGTATTCTTCACTATTGATGTCCAAGTCAGGGTACCTCAGCATCAAGATCATCTCCCGGTCATTCAACTATCCATGGACATTGCTATGGCAATTTGAGTCGATTGACAGACCGGGACCCTCAAATTAACCTAGCCATTTTGTTATTTTCGAATGCTTGCACATAGAGAATGGGGGTTTTCACCAAATAACACTAATTTTAACAGTGCATTACTAATCTTTGTGAATCAAATAGATGCCCTGTATTTAGAAACATACCTCTGCTTGTACAGACATGTTTAATTAAATGAATGTAGGCTCTGTCTGGATTCACTTGCTGCCCGTCCATCTCTACCACGTAGGTAAGCAAAGAGCAGTTACCAAAGTGCTGTTAGCCAATTTCTAGAGTAGTACCAAGCCTCTACCTTGGAGCCAGGAAACCTGTACACTATCCATTTATCCATTTCCACCATCAAAATGAGGATGCGAATGGATAGAATTTGTTTCTACAAACTACAGCAAATGGTACTTGGGCAGATTTTCAGAAATACCACCAATGGGAGGGGTAGTTACAAACGACTGTACTCCTGAAAAACATTCTCCTCAGAGTGGAATGAGGCCCAATTTCCTGGGGAGTTTGGGATCTTTCTGCTTCATTGTGGGCCTTTCATTCCACACACTGAAAACCCAAACGTAGCCCGTGTCTCCTGCTCCCCAACTCCCTCTCGACAGGTCATGCGCTAACGTTCTGACTCTGCAGTCCTTTTACGATTGAAATAAAATTATGTTCTTGCATGGTTTTCCTACACTGTGGCACAGTTGACCTGGCAACACATTCTGTTTGTAATGCTTGATTATTTTCTATTTTCACATTCCTACCATGGATTTTAAAGTGCATGTAAAAAAAGCTTTTTCCCCTGGATTCAAGTTACAGGCCGTTTGCAGCCATCAGCAAAGGTCATCAGCCATAATTGGTGTCATAAACGCTGCTAATGCAGCTAAGCTTACCCTGTGCAAGTCCCTTGTCACAAGCTAATATATCACTGCTTCATGAGATATACACTTTTGTTTGATATGACAAGGGAATTAAGTCACCCAGAAGGAGCCCATAAACTGCCTCTGATCTTGCCTTTCATTGCATCGCTTCACTGCAGACATGCACTTTAATTGGAGGAAAGAAATCTCTGCATTGCCCTCTACAGAGTTTGGAACATTGATACTGAGCTGGATTGCTTCCAAGTGCCTAACATCCTGCAGTGCACTATTTTGTAGTAGGAGATCCCCCCTCTCTTTTGGTGTCCCTCGTCATACTCAACTCCTTGTCCTCTGTGTGGAGGTTGGGGTAGTAGCACGTTCCACACTTTGAAGATGGTGCAGACAACCCCTCTCGCTTGCTCTGATGCCTACAACTCTATCCCTTTTCTTCTAGAACCCTGCTATTCCCAACAACGTACTGCAGCTGATAGGTTGGCAGACCACTAAACTATCCAAACGACAAGCTTTGTGAGGAATATGGGCTTCATTACAAATTCGGCTGTTCCGTAACATTGGTGGTAAAATGGCAGTAATTCCATTACCTTCCCATTACAGCCGCATTACTGCACCACCAAGTTCCGAGTTTGGAGGGCAAGTGGCCGATTCACCTTAAGCAAAACAGCTTGAGGTAGATCCTCCACTTTACCCCAAGTAATCAGCAAATATACCGCACAAAATTACTGCTCACAGTAAATCTGGAAAAAAACCGTGTGGTGACCTATGGACTCCAGAAATGGGGATTTGCACAGCCATGAGGCCACTCGCAATCCTGTGGCAATGGCACAGGACTGAGTGGGGGTAGTGGTAAACAGGTTTGGCAGTAAATCATCAGATTTACCACCGATTTACCACCAAACTCGATATGAGGCCCATACTCTGTTTAACGTTTGTATCATCTGTCATCAGTGAACATGTGTAGTTGCCCAGTGCTATGCCCATTATCTGTGATAAGAAACATTGTTATTATATAAGGTAAATACCCCTATGTTATAAGGATATTGAAAGCACCAAGAGTTTTCGTGACCAAATAGACAAATAGGTTCCTTCATGAGGTCACAGAACAGCAAGGTGATTTGCAATATCCTTTTTTTGTACGCTAGGGGGTATTTTATTCCATATAATACATGGCCACACACTGTCCTTACCTTACATTCCTCGTGTCTTGCACAATATAATGTAAGAGATCTTCCATTTGTCTGATCCATTTAGTCAATATAGAATCTGTTTGGATTTAAAAAAGCAAGACTTCAGCTCGTAATGTGTTGCAGACAAATATTTCAAGCAGTTTAATAAATTGTATTAAAAACGTTTATCATTGTGTGCTTTAAAATAAGTAATAACATGCAGATTCTTGCTCATAAGTGTTAAACTCCAGCAGTGCACGAATTAATAAACATTTTACTAGAAAACTATTCTGCAAGCACAGAATTTGCAATGCTGTTCATAACTTGTGCTGCAGTGACACTTGGACTTTTCTCTGCTGGCTCAAGTAGGCATTGTGGTGTCAAAGTCGAAGCATAATAGCTGATAACAGAGCAGTTGTGATGTCATTTTCCTATTATAGGTCAGCTCTGATGTCACAACTAGCATGTCATAAGAACATTATCTCCAGTCTGTATACGGATATTGCCGGCTACCATGTATTATACCAAATATTTATTCACTTTCATGCATTTATATAGAATTAAATTACTTATTTTTTCCTATATATCACTTTACTATATTGTGTCATTATCGCCTCTCATCACAAAGACACAGGCTTCCTACTTAACGCCCTATCAGCAGTCAGAATTAATAATGAAATTCACAACATCTCAGATCAAAGGATGACTGCATCTTCATCACTAAAAATGTCCTTCTCGAGATTGCAATGTATCGATTACTTTGGGAAACCACCATAACACTGAACTCCTACCCTCAGCAGATTGCTCAGTTATTATAACAAATTGACTTCTACACAGCTGTACAAGGACGAGTCGGGGCTGCTGAGCCCTCACACTTCTACAAAAATAGAGCAAACACAAAATCATAAAGGTAAAACAGGCAAATTCAAGAGCTATACCTCTTTTGCCTTTTGTAGTGACGTGGGCCGAGGAAAGGCTATACCTCTTAAGAGGAGTGTGAATTTGGTTCAGTAGCAACCCGAGCAGCCTAGTATAACAGTCCAAAATAAAGAAATGTCCAATCAAGGTTCTATAAAAAATATATACTTTAATTAGACACCCCATGTACAATACTAAGTAACCAGAAAACACTGTAATAACACACACTTGAAGAAGGAAACCCAGAATATGCACAGATAGAATAGATTCAGCGCTCTGGGTGTCGAGACAAAGGGGGGAAAGGCATTCAAAAGACCACACTATTCAAAAGGATATTTCTTCAAAATGCAAAAAAGGGTACAATGTCCTAGACAGTCTCTAGGGCCCAAAGATGGACCACAGGGGCAGATATCAGTTAAATTCCTTCTGCAAATGTCTTCGGGGGCTTAAACAGCGTCGAACCAGGCTTCTCTGTGTTGACCATGGTGTCGGCTCATGTCACAGGTGTGGCAGTCCCAATGTTTCCGTGGCAAGCTGCGGTCGAGTCAGGGGTGAACGGAAGGGGAGCTGCAGTCTCGAAGCGTCTACTCAAGCTGTACAGATCAAATGGCTACCAGGTGTGTTTCAGTGGTCCAAGATCGATGGAGATCGGGCTGATATCAAGCTGCGTAGGGAGTCGGTTTCGATGAGAAGGCTCAGAGGCTGCAGTTCGGGGAACACCAGCATTGGGTAAGTTGTCTCACAGGCGATGAAGAAGCTGGTGTTTCTGATGGCGACTTGCGCAACAGTACTTCGCAGTTTGAGCCAAGGCAGTGACTCGCTTTTGCTGGTGTGGTGCAGTGGCGAACAAGGTCGAACCGGGGATGGCATTTTAAAGAACAATGAACGTCAAAGGGCAGCATCTATGGGTCCTGTTGGACCACTCAGAAGCAAGGTGTGCCTGAATCACTGTTCAGATGGGCCCTCGCCGACAACAGGGATCTCAGTTGTTCTAGCTTCCAGGTACTGTGAGTGCCACTGCATGGTCTTGAGGGCCAATGTCAGTCCATTCTCTGCCTCCCAAACATGGGGGAGGCTGGCACACACCTTCAGGGGACCTGAAGCACTGTGAGTTTCTGGGCACAGGTGGCTGACAGAGAGGCAGACCTCTGGTCCAGCAACAGTGTTCACTCCCAATGGAAACTGGTGATGGTAATGGAGCAGATCTTGCTTCTGCCTTTGGAACCACTGCATTTACCCCACAACTAGAGAACTTTAGAAGGTACTGCTCTGTCAGCATGGTTCAATTAAATCTTCAGGATGATTCAAGATGACTCCAAATGATTTAAATAAGTGGTGGGAGACCCCTTCTTTTATAGTCAAAAGTCCCCAGGTGCTTGGACTAAAGCTAACCTGCTTTAGGGGTACAATCCTTGCTCTTGAAATGTGTGTATGATGTCACATCCAAAGTGCTTTGCTCCTGAGGAGAGGAGAAGACAAGAAGGAGAACGAGAAGCAGAGAGAATCAAGATGGCAGAAGATGTATGCATACCCCTCTGTGGCTGACCCTAACTCTGCCCCCCCCTCTCAATAGGATCAAAGGTCTTTAGAAATGCTGCCCCTTAGTGTGAGGCCTGGCTATTGTTAAGGATTCCAATCGGGCATCACACACTGGACCAGGACACTTGGTCTTAGCCTGGGATGTGGTGTTCAGTAGGAATGCTTTTGCTTTAATTTCAATGAATCCCGTCTCACACCCCCTTTTACAAATACCCCGGGTCACAATGGACCATGAACCAGGACGGTTGGTGAAAATGCAATATTTATTTATTTTTAAAATTCACAAAAATCACACAAATTTTAATATTGGGCAGCAATCACCAATGGGGTGATAATGACAATGGAAATGGAAGCAATGCACTTGGTTAACCTTCTAGTAGAACACATCCAACGCACAAGTGAATAGGAGCACTTTTTGAATTAGGATAGATAGCACCCAAGGTAAGGTTTCCCCCAGGAATGGTCCCTCAACCCACAAAATCTGACCTTCCCTCAAAAAAATAAGAGGCAAAACGGATTTTAAACCCTTTGCAAAGGCCTAAAATGACACTCGGATTTTGATAAATAAATAATTATATGTGTGTTTAAATAAGGATACACATATGTTTTATCATAGTATTAGGGATTTTATATCACTATCAACAATAAGGTAAGGTATCACAAAAGCATACAGTTCACAAAACAGATTGAAATTGAAAACCGAGTGCAGACGAATTCACACATGGAAAAGTTGCATTTTTTCTAGTTTGCAGTTTTAAATACCAAAACGTTTCTTTTTTTAAAACGGGTGAAAAACAATGAATCGGAAGGCGGTGTTGGGGCTCGGTGATAGATGCACTGCACAGAGACAATACAGAAGTGATTGGAGGGCTGCAGCTGGTGTTTTGAGAGAGTTTTGGAAGGTAGAATGAGGTTTGTTTTTAGGTAAATAGAGCAGTTCAAAAGTGAAAATAGGTTTTAAAAATGAAAAGCAAATTTTACTTAAACTAAATTATTTAGACTATATTGTTAAAGTAAGCCACGGTACTTTCAAAGATTGATTCGCAACATCAACCTTTTCCTGCCGGGTTCTGATCTATGCAGGAATTAATTTAAATTACTCCAAATATTACTAATGAGTTACAAGATGAGGTGACTGAAAGAATTGCATTGTAAAACACTGGAAAACAAGAACAAGGTGCAGAGAGAACAGCCTAGACAAGTTATCAGGGTATGGATATGGGCGCTTAGAGAGTGGCACAAAGACAAAAGTCAAGATGGGGTAGACTATGTGTGATGGGATGGGGGATACTCACACTCCGCTCTTAAATTTGGGATTAGGAACAGTCAACCGGGTTCTGGACTCCAGGGCTCAGGTCACCAGTTGGAGGCAGACTCTCCTAGCAGAACAGCCGCTGGGCCTGTCTGATCACCGGATAATCAGGACAGCTGGATGGCAGGGTTGCAGCGGGCATGCAGTTAGTAGGCAAAAAGCCTGTCAGGTCTCAGGATGCTTCCCAAAAGAATACCACAGCTTTTCCCGTTGGTTATTGGGATTTTTTTAGTGAGATATCTGGATTGAGGCCTTGCTGGGATGGTCAGCAATACTTTAGCCTTGCAGTGGTATCTGGAATCAGCTATGCTTTGGCTTTGCAGTAGAATTTGGAATCACCTATGCTTTGGCTTTGCAGTGGAATCTGAAATCAGCTATGCTTTGGCTTTGCAGTGGGATCTGGAATCTGGCAAGATGAATGTACAAGATCAGGAACGCAGGTGCAGGGAATTCAGGAAAGAGTCTGTCCAGAGTTCTGTCAGCCACCCTTTTTTATACAATATGGTGACATGATAGAACTATAGGGTAGGGCAGGCATAGCTAAGCATGCCTCTAAACAATTGGATTGGTCAGGGGTGATAGTTGCCGCCTTCTTCTCAGCTTCTTGGGTTTCAAGGGCATGATGTTGGATTCATGAATTGAGTTTTACAATGTCCAGAACCTCCCACAGTTACTTTAGCTAAAATCCAGTTTTGACATAAATGGCACATTTGTACAGTTGGGGCATCTTAACAAATTACATAAGCAAGGCACATATTTTATGTAGAGTATGCCAGCCTAACTCTCCAGTTTGTATGACATTGTTTCGCCCTACTAATCATTTTTAGTGATTTTTAGTGTGATATATTCGGCCTAAAATTCTATAACTTTATACATGTGTATGAATTATCATTAGGCATGTCAGTATTGAATTTCCCATTGGCATTATGTACACTTTCCTTGGAATACCCAATTCTCTGCCATTTCTGTTCCCAAAGAGGCAGGGAAGGCTACAACGTCTTAAATTAAAACCCACAAAATTACATTAAAACTGTAAACATTTTACATTACTGCACATTTCTGTTGCAAAAATAACCATCTTCAAAGTTTCTTGATAAAATAGTCTTTTGAAACAAATGGGTTGGCTTTTGTCCTTCACTGGACCATTTTTCTCTCTTCAGGTACCACCAACTGACACTTTTTGGCTTCCCAGTTTGATTGAAGGTTTATGCCCCCTCCACTTGACAGGTTGGTGTCCCAGAACTTCCATTGGAAGAGCCCTCAGCCCAGACAAGAGTCTGCCAAGATAGCAATTAGCATGTGTGTGTTTTAGCATCTACTGTGAGGGGCCTTCTGTTGCTGGCAACCCCCAAGCAGAAACCTGTTTGGGGCTGATTTCCCCATGTAGCCAATGCAATTTAATTCTTTATTTTATTTCTTTTTGTTATAAATCAGAATAAAGCCTGCTGAATAAGATCTCCCATATATGTACAGCACAAAACCCCTTCACATTGCCAGATAAGGGCAGGGCCTTATCCAACATACACTTTTAAACAAGTTTTGTCTTTATTTGCAAAAGTACAATTAAACATGTGGTGACTGCTGACATTTTCCTTGCAAACTCGGTTTTTCTCTTCCCTCTGAATTTCCACATTTTCTTGTAGCCATAGTTAGTTTCTTGTGTGCAGCAATTTGTTTAAACAAAGATGCACTGAAATTGACATAGGCCCAGAAAGCCAGGGCCTCTTTGACGCATTGATCTTTGATATTTTGAAACCCAAAAGTAAAGCATTTGCCATGTAGCTGAAGTAAAGCTTCTTTTGATTTCTTCAGATCTGAACAACAGCCTGTAATTCAGGGATACTGCTCCTGTCTGCTGGAGCACACTGTGAATGTGAATGGGCATGGCAAGGTCTCCTTAATAAAAGTAATGTGATGAAGAATCAGAGGAAAAGAGAATCAGAGCGGCATCATTTTTAATGTAAATATTTCCTTTTTTAATGGGAGATTTGGGCTTGCAGGAAATCAACGCTGCTTTTTCACTCGTTTGTACATATAAGAAAAATACTGGAAGGTTTTCTCAGTGTGCCCCCTTGATCCATCCGGCGCAACATGTGTTTGGCAAGATGGTGCAGCCATCTTTTTGTAGTTGCAAAATGCATTTTTTGGGCACCACTGCCATCAGGCAGTGGTCCCCAAAGGAGCCAGTGCAGCCATCTTGCTGTTTCTGCTGAAATGCAGCTTTGTTATGGATGGGAGTACTGCTGAGTGGGTAAATATATCCCACACTATCTGTGAATGGCTGTCCTGAGTGAGAGGGTGTTACCTGCCTTTAAAAAGGAACAAAGAGAAGCAATCTCCCAAGGCTTGTCCTGTCAGTGGACAAGGGTGGGCCTTGTCTGTGAGAAATACACATAATCCTTCCCCTGCTGAACTGAGCCCACAGGGCTGACACATGTGTTAAATCAATGTAATGTGGAATAACTCTGAGAGATGCTGTCCACCATGCCCTAATTCGAGGGTGACTTATATTTATAGTTTTATGTGCCACCAGGACAACAGCTTCATGGTTATGTAGTTCTTGGAACAGGGCTGCATATCTTAAATGCAGCCCCTGTGCTGCAGAGACTTGGATGTCACTGTTGCTGTCAAGAGGGCACCCGTGGCTTTTGAACCTGCTCTGTGCCACTGGTAGAGCAGGTGCTGCGAATCAGAGATGCATCAAGGCACAGGTACACACTATGCTTTTGGCATGGAGCTTATGAAAGGGGATTCTGATTAGCAGATTTCCCTTTCAGAGATGGAAATACCTGCATCATTTTATTATTTAATACAAATTTGAAAAAGCCAGGGCTTTCACACCCTTGTCAGATGGCAATTCATCACAGTTATGAGGGCCTCTGTCCAGAATGAACACATCTTCAAAATAAGATCCTTACTGGGGCCTTAAACTCCTCACCATTCTGGTCAATATAACTGGATCATAAGGAAGCAGGGTGGTGCTCCTGCCATAACCAAGACCAACCTGATTAATGAACCTTCACAGGGAAGAGGTGGGGGCAGGATAGTGAGTTATGTGGCAAAGCATTGGCCCCAGTTTAATGGTGATTATCCAAAGTAATTAGTGCATTGCCCCTTGTCCACTCCACATCACATTCTTCACCTATGAGGGTGTATTCAGTACAATAAATCTATTTTAACATCACCATTGGAAATGTCAATGAAACAGGACACCTACACATCTGTGACACCCATCTCTATGTACTGCCAAGTGAACGCATGAGACCATCACTGATCTTATACAGCGAGAAGAAATATGGGCTCAACCAGAGCCTAACATAAAATGTTCACTTGCAATTGGCAGTGGGAAGTAAATAGGGAAGGCCAAGTAGTGGCCTCCACACATCACAGAGAGGAAGCCCCACGTTTTAGCCTAGATGATGGCATCCCTCAAGTTGTTTGACCTTGAATAATAGGGAGAAGGGGAACAGCTTCTTCACCATTCTCTTTGCTAATTACCCTTCATATTCATCTATTTCCAGGAGCAGGCTGCCATACAACCAACAATGCTTGGTTCTACACAAATAAACCAACAATGCTCTCTTTAAATCCAGGGCATGAAAACAAACTTCTTTAGGTGAAAAGGAATCTTCACGTAGAACTGGAAGCACCACCTCCTGCTTCATCGGACGTCAAGAACACATTTATGGAGAAAACCTTGTGCAAAAACGAGTGCCCCGGTATTATAGTTTCTTCAGGAAGCTTCCATTTCTATGGAAGCTTCCTGAATTGCATCAAAGAGTGGACCTTGCAATGACCTTAACACCAGATGTAAACCTCAAGTAGGAAATCAAAGCATGCATGGATGATTTAAAAGAAAGAACTATTAGTAACCTGAGCTCTAGAGGGCCTAACATGTCTTCACTTTCCCAAGTGAGCCTTTATGCTTAAATAGATGACCATTGAAACTTTGAGGTAGCCACTGCTTTTTATGAGCTTTCCAATAAACGCCAAAACCCCCTCCCTTGATGTCTGTGCTACACACGACAATCTTTGCTTTTGCACTAATTGTCATTTGCCAAATGAATACCCATGTCTATTTAATTTAATCCTTGAATATATGATTTCTTATTAAATAGCCCTGATTTGAAAAAGACGGCTGAGTCCGTTGAAACACGTGTCCAATCATAAAGGGCACTTGCTTACTATAAAGTTACAGTTGCAAAAAAACCAAGACTCGCCTAAGTGTAGTCTTTACAAGTTTGAACAGGCGCATGAGTGATAATTAAGTAACCACCCCCTTACTATTCAATTACAAAACGGAGTGGAGGAACCATTTTCTCCGTTGTTACATAACTCATGCGACTAGTATTGGGATCTCCTCAAAGGAAATAAAAGGGCGCTGAGGTCTACTTTGACGAGTGTTCTTGAAAAAAGGTTCCTCAACAGAATTCTTTCCAATAAGATGACTAGAATCTTGTATGACAAACCCTTACTCAAACACAATATCATAAATGGTTTCCAGTGATTAGAATCGTCCTTATATGTAGAAACTCTGCTTGCTTTGTTGATTGGAATTTTAAGCGCTCAACAGTTCCAATGTGGGTGTCTTGGTACTAAGGACTTGTGCAGGTCATGGATTCATGCTGATGGAAAGAGAACATTTGTTACCTTTTTCCTAAAACAATGACAAGATGTAAAACCCTAAGCTTGTTCCAATGGGGGCTATCAGATAAGACAAAGAACAATCACCTACCTGTGTACATTTAATTGGTGGTACACAGAGTAAAGCTGTAAAGATAGATCAACAAAATCACAGTAGAGAGAAAACAGAGACTTTTTTCCAGTAGAAACGGGAGGAAGAACACCATGTACTACACCCAGTCCATTGTACAAGATTGTCTGGCCAACAAGAAGCTAGTGCAGCATTAGAAGAGTTAGTTTGGTAGAGGTAGAGAGAAGTTGGTTTAAAAGACTCATTGCTGCATGTGACTGCACCCTTTAAAGCCAGTCAGTAGCATGCTTGGGAAGACTAAGGTAGACCCCATTTGCATATTCCAGCCTAAATAATACCAGGGCCAAGGTACCCGAAATCCATTGGGGTTTGACCAAGTATTTGAAAATATGACTGAGAGTTCAGAGGAAAAAAACATTAGCATTAATAATCTGAAGAGATATAGATAGTGTGTTATTGAGGGGGAAAAAACAAGGTTTTTACTCCTTCACTTGCAATGGGGGCAGGACCTAGGCAGGAGAGACAGCAATCTGAAAAGATAGAAGTGTCTGATGAACCAAATATAATCAACTGTGTTTGCTTGGGTTGACTTTCAATTGTTTTCCCGTTATCTAACAATCAATGTGGGAAAGATGTGTTTCCACTACTATTGGATCAATTTTATTTACAACCCCAAGTTAAATAAATGTGTGTTTGAAATGCATAGCTGAAAAAGCTCAGCCGATAAAATGGAGTGATATGAACCAGAGGCAGTAGATAAAAGTTAAAAAACAATTGTGTGAAAGTAGATCCCTGACGGATGCTGCAGGCAAGTAGTCGGTGTGAGGATGAACAAGTAGTAATAGAAACTTATGGGGTTGAGATAGTTCTTTCACCAGTGAAGAGCAGAATCCTTGACGTCCAGTGTTTCGAGACTGCTTAAGAGGACGGCATAGCATAAGGTGACAAATGCTGCATAGGGAACTAAAAGCAGCCACGCCAATGTTTCCCCTTTTTCTAATTCCAGGGGGTATTGTCAAGCACTGACATGAGCACTAGCTCCATGCCAAAGCCAGGCTTCAACCCTGTCTGCGAGGGTCATAGAATCAGGTAGGTTTTCACAGGTTTTTGTAGTTAGTCTGAACTACCGTTTACAAATGTTAAGCCAGGACATGGAGGTAAGAGATGGGGTAGTAGTTTGACAACTGTTCAGTATAAAGATAAGATTATTTTAAAAGAGAATTCATCACAATATGTTTCAGTGATGGGTTGCTAGAGCCTCCTTAAAATGAATTATTAAGTGTGGAACAACATAGCAATGACAGAATAGGTGAATGAGATTTATTTTAGCGGTCTGTGGAAGGAAGGGGTTATCTGGAAATCTTGAGTATTTACTAGAGGCACCCACAGTTTATTTACACTGCATATCAGTGTAGACATGTCACACTCTACAAGGAAGCAATTTTAGAATAATTCATGATATTCAAATAATAAAAATATAAAACATGTAGGTTCGACAACCATTTATTCATGAAATGTAACACCCTTTAATGTGTATCACATAATGTAGTCATATGTCCACATATCCGCAATATCAAATGAACACATTGACCAAAAATTAAACAAAGTTTTGAAGAATATGAAATAAAGTAAACCATCAACTGGTCACAGTATTCAAGTGTTACCAAAAGTAGAAATATATATTTTCAAAATCTAAAAGACAGTGGGCCTCATTACGACCCAGGCGGTAAGTTACCGCCTGGGTCGTACCTTTACCACCATGGCGTAAACTACGTTTACGCCATGGTGGTTGGCGGACTTACCGTCCCATTCCAAGGTGAGTGGGGCGGTAAGTCCCCATTAACCCATTTACCCTTCCCCATTCCCATTTTTGCCCCATAGGGCATAATGGGAGTGGGGAAGGCGTTAATTACGCCACCGTAAATTACGGTGGCGTAATTAACAACAAGGTCCCTTAGCGCCATGGATTTTAACACCTGCTAAAAGCAAGTGTTAAAACCTCCATGGCGCTAAGGGACCTCGGAATCAGGCGGTAAGGGTCGGCGCTGTTTACGCCGCCGTAAACCCCTTACCGCCTGGGTCCTAATGAGGCCCAGTGATCCTTAACAAAAGAGACAGTGATATGTTTCAATTTCTCTCAGCGGGTTTCGAGTGATGCTGTGCTCCTCTTCAGGAGAACAAGCATCTAACTTCAAATTAGTAACTCTAATAAAAAAAGGAAAAAAAAACGAATTAAATGTATACAAAATTGATCTTTTCAAAAAATAGTCTTCACTTTTTAAAAAAATCATTGTTTTAGAAAAACATTATTCACTAGAATCCACATGAGAGGTATGTGAAAATGTCTTGTCAAATATGCCAAAAACAAGATATTCAGCAGAAATTAATTAAAAAACACCCTAAAAGGAAGTAGGAACCCCATGAAAAAGCCAAATAATATGTAGAGGTAGCAAGAGGATTGAGATCCATAAAATCCAAAAGTCCAAAATTTTATGAAAAACACATAGCTTCTCTAATGAGGATTATAGGGAGAGGACTTTGAAATGTTGAAATGGACTATCGCTAAAAAATAAGCAAAGTCAGTCAACTCTCTCATGGTAGTTAAAAAAGTAAGTGTACAAATGTTTTAAGAAAAAAAATATGTAGGTCTCTCCAAGCATGGATGCAAGTGTGCTCTTCTAAGGCCGCATTTGCAAAATGATACCCAAACAGCAGCAAAACATGTGTTGCCCTTATAAGGGTAAAGGGATCCTGCCAAACTGTTTGAATGAGATTGTTAAAAGAGTCAAAATGAGGAATAATTTTGATAAACAATGGTACAGAGTATCACACAAAACACTTTGGAAAAATCCTCTATCTCCTAATCACAACATTAATAGGTAATGTGGTTAGTGAGAGCGTTAAACTAAAGTTTATCTTGTGCACAGTAAGATCAACATCAGGGTTTTTTTGTGTCCTCAAGGTAGACTAATAGTTTCAGCTCAGCAGAGAGGAGTTTGTCTCTTGTTACAAGATCTGCCCAGATGTGTTGGGACCCGTTTGTTTCAGAAATGGTATAAGCATTAGTAGAATGCTTTAAAATATTCAAGAGCGACCTAGCATAGTAAGAGTCAACTGTGGTTAAGATCAACATTCTAGAATGAACCTGTGAGGTAGCTAAAGAGTTTCAACACCGGTTTTATTTTTAGGAAAGATTTGTAGGTTTCAACTGTAAGACTAGGAACTTGTAAAACCAAGGCTGGACGGTATGTCCAAAAAAGGGGCTGGGATGTCTCAGCTTCAACTGCCTGGTCACTAGTAAACTTCAGGTCGCACACATGGCCTCATTGGTGAGGGCAGGTGTTGAATAGATGAAAGTGATTCATGCCTGGGAGGTCTTCCATGAGGTGTCACTGGGAAGAATTCATGGAGAGGAGTCCTGTCCGGCTCTTATATTGATCTAATACAATAATGTGACAATAATCAATAACCTGTAGTGTGATGAAATCTTTACATGTTTTTAGACCAGATGGCTAAATAAGAAGAAAGCCATTTTTCAGGTACGAGGTACAGTGTAATTAGAGATATTCATCTTATTGTTAAGCAGCAGATACTGCATCATATACTATGCCTAGAGCCCTTAAACTCTCAACAACCAAGCTGATACAAGCTGATACAATATGCTGTAATACCCTCAGAGTTGGCAACGTTGGCCACCTAAGAGGACACAACATCAACTGGCAATTCCCTCAGCAAGGTAGGCCAAGCACTCCTGCTCCAAAAGGGCCACGTGATTCCGTCCATGCACTTTTTCCCGAATTTCAATACCTTGATGTTCAGGCTAATCAGAAGAAAAGTATCCAACAGGCCTTTGTCCAAGCATCTGATAGAATCAAAATCTCACATGATTGGATCCTGGACTCAGGAACATTCTCTTCTCCCCTGTGATGAATAATTCCTTCATTCAAATTCCAATGGTTGTGCAGATCTGATGAACGGCCTCTTGTGGCAGAAGCAAATCCAGAAAGGATGAAAATCTCTTGTTGAGTCTGTAACCAATTGGTTCTGTATTCCCTGAATAGGCTTTACTATGCCCCTTGATTCTTCTTATCCCAGGAACATTTTATTGAAGTTGAGGAGCGGGATCTTTACCTGTGTCCCTTCTTGAAAAAATGAAAAATATCGTTATGTTTATAATTGTGTTGTGTGCTGATAACACAAAGCTACTAAATAGCTCAACAGAGAGAGATTGATGTATCTTTCAGAAGTCACACAAAAAGATCAAGGGGTCAATTTAAAACTACTACTTCATGCAGACAAAACAATCTTTAACAAAGTAGCTATTGTGAGAACAAGTGCACCTTTAATAGGTTCTTAAAAGCTAATATATTACACTGTGATAGGAGTTTAATTGGTAGGTTGTAATGTTTTGGTAATTCTAATGTAGCGTCTCACACAGGAGACATCTGGCCCAATCAAATGGCAAAATTGAGTTTCAGGCTGAGACAGCCTCAGGGCCTCCAAGACTAAGAGGGGCAATCTACAAACTGCCGTTGGTCAGATTGCGTGTTTCCTAACTTGATGAACATAGCATGGTTGCTGGGATAATTGCAATAACATTCCAACACATTTGCACACCAGAGTGATGCGCCAATACCACATCACCTTCTCCCTCATTTCTTAGATGGGTAACACAATCTCACAACAACTGCCCTCTCCATGTCCCACACCTGTCCATCTTGCACTTGTGCAGTATTCTTTCAAGCATGCACATCCTTCTGTTTGTTTGAATATTTCACAATCCCTTTCCTGACATGACCTGGCAAGCTTATTGTAACAAGATCTCTGACCTTCACCCTCATATTCCCTACCTACACAATTCCTCATCAAACCTGGCTTTGGCCTTGCACAATTGTCAGATCATTATTATTTTCACTTGCTCAACATTATCTCCATAGGGCCAGCCCTCCGAAGCCAGCAACCTACAATTAGTTTGCATTTCCATAGACGCTTGAACAGGGACACTAGAGTGGTAGCGAAGCTATGCAATATTGGAAGACTCTCTCAATTGCTGCATCGACCCATTCTATTCTAAAGAATTTTTATATAGCGCCAACACAACTGCAGGCCTCAGGGTGCTCACATGACAAAAGACAACCAGAAACAGAAAAAGGAGGTGTGGAGCAGTGGGAGGGAGTAAAGAGAGTGAAAAATCCTAAACTCCTCCTCCATCAAACTGATATGTCTTCAGGGCTTTCTTGAATTGGGCAACTGATGTTAACTGTTTTAGAGACTGCAGAAGATCATTCCAGACCCTCGGTGCCCAAACATTAAAGCTCAGGCCTCCAAAACTATTTAAGGAGAATCTAGGCTGTATTAACAGGTCCTAATTGTTTGACCATAAGATGCGCCTATGCAGAAGCCTCATGACACGTGAACCAAAATGATCCGAGTATCATCCACGTAATTAGCAAACTTGACACCCAGACCATCTAGGAAATCAAATAAGGGTTTGAAATAAATATTATAAAGCAGAGGGGAAACACAGGAGCCCTGTGGTACACCACATCTGAGTAAAGATTGTTGTGACTGAGAGTCCCCCCTAACAACTCTAGCCTTCCTTGGCCCAAGGAAAGATCTTAATCAGTTAACTGCTAACTTAGAGCAGTTACCTTCCTTGGCCAGCCTGTCCGCCATCATATCATGATTCATCAAATCAAAGGCGACAGAAAGGTCTAGCAGCAACAGCATGGCCAGACTCCCCATATCCACGATTTTAGCCAAGCAGGATTTGGCGTACACGAGGGCAGCTTTGGTCCCATGCTTCTTCCTGAAGCCTGACTGGACCTTAACCAAAATTCCCTTCTCTTCCACAAAAGCATCGTACTGTGTACAAGCAATCATATCTATGACTTTTAACAGGAAAGGAACATTAGTTATAGATCGATAGTTGTCAGGCTCATTTGGGTCTAGACCCTCTTTCTTTAGTACTAGGGAGATCCAGGCCTCTTTTAAATGGTCAGGAACCAACCCTTCTTGACAGAAGTGGCTTATAAAGGTTGAAACAGATGGTGCAATAATAGTAAAGTAGTCCTTAAAGTATGTCGCTGGGAAAAGGTCACCCTTACAGGACGTGGGTTTCATTTGGGCCACAGTTGCTGATACTTCTTGGACTGTGACCTGCTGAAAAGCAAATACATCCATCGCCCAGTCTCCCTCGGTGCTAGTTGTCTCGGGCCCGTATCTATGGCCTGAGAGTTAATGGTTCTAGCTGGTATGCATTCCTGCTATTGATTTACTTTCTGCTTATTGATTTACTTTCTGAACAAATCCATCATATATTTTTTTGACACCATGCATCATCAGTAATTATGTAAGGCTCAGTTATCGTACCATTCTCCCCCAGATCCACACCACACCATGATGGCGTTCAGGTCTGTACATCTGAACCACTTAAGAGTGCCATTGGACTTGGTATGGTACAAGGTTGTACACACATGACTTATGCCATTTTCTTTAAGAAACTCTGTCATATTAAGGGAGGCCATTCGTTTGCAGTTATCTGATGGCAACCTAGAATGGAAGCCTTCCCTCAAAATTAAGACTCCAGGAATCTTATCATGGTGTTGGAGCTAACCTCATTTATGATGCATTTTTCTTGCCACCTGGAATATAGATACACAAGTATCAACACATATGACACATGCCCAGCCCCTAAACTCAATGGACCACAATATCACCATTGTGGCACTCGCAGAATCACGGTATCAACCATTCAACCAGATCATGCGTTGCTGACCCCAAACGATTGAATGAGGGCCTTGGTTTTTGACATTCCAAGCTGTACCTCATGGGCCAACTTTATTAATCGCTCTCTTATAGAGGTTGTGATTCTGCTACCCTCAACTAATCTTCAGTTTACCATTGACAACTCGTCCTTAACCCTTTTGAAGCATTTGTCATCAATACTCTGCCTGCTGCTTGACCACCCACTGTCCATCAGTCCTTTCACCTCGGAGTAACAGACATGATCCGCAAAATTTGTGTCTCATTCAATGGAATAGAAGGCTGTCGTCATGGCGAATGCCTCCTCAAACTCACTCTCAGCCAACTCATCACTCATACCTGGCCATGCCAGAAACCTGGCCAGGTGATTATCCTCCATGTTCAGCTTCCCCAAGATGTTTTCCATCTTAAAGGTAAGCTAATGAAGCACCTAGAGACCTTCCTCTCAACTAGTCAGCTGCTGCTGGAGCAAGGTCTGCCTGCTGCTGAGATCACTCATAGCCAGGGCTCTGCAACTGGATGAGGCAGGACTGCAGGTGCTCTCTGGCAGCCGTCCTATTTAGGAAGGGCAGAAGACGGATTTGTCTTATCCTTTGAGACCATGGAGTGGGTCAGAGAGCAACCATGGAACAAGAACTGGGCTCTGGTTTGCACCTGGAACTGGGAACTGGGAACTGCTTGTGGGCTATGCCGATCCCAAAATTTTCTGCCTGCCCCAAGGTTCTTCATGCCAAGTTCCATTGCTACTTAGTGAACTGCACTGTGAGTTGAACCCAATCAACCCACTCATCAATCCAATGAAAAATCATTGCATTAGATAACTCCCACTCTCCTGTAGCTATGCTGTGGAGCCCAAATAACAAGACTGAAAGCTATCTGTAGTGGTTCTCTCCCCCTTGGCCTGGTTTTAAGGTCAATAGAGATATTAAGACCCCACTCTTTACCTTTCAAAAAAGACATATACTTTAAACTTTAACACTGCTGCTAAGAAACTTAATTACCGGTAGACTCATGTCTTCATACCCAGTGTGCCTCCTTTTATCTAAAAGTCTGCATATTCTGTGTCTTCTTGCCGGTGTTGTTAGTGTGTTTGACAGTGTGTTTGCATTTTTTGTTTAATAAATTAAAGACATTTGTTTTCATATAAATATGATTGAACATTCATATGATTGGTATTACAGTACTATTGTTGTTTGGATAGTTCTGTGCTAGATTACATCCCTCTTGAATAGTATATCCTACCCTGGGCTCTTGCTACCTTCAAGAGGCAAAGGAGGCACACTTTTCTTGCCCTATCTATTACCTTGATACATCGGTCTTCATTGTCTGCCTTTTTTCTTATGTCACTAGCCTGCTCAAGGGTAAGCTCACAATCCAGGTGCTCCCAATATTTTTGGTCTCTGCATCTTGCTCTTTCCTTTGTGAGATTCTACATCAGTTTGGCAATGAAGAGTCATCAGTTTGGCATGAGGAGTCACAGGACACTGAACCCACATGGAGTGCCCTCTTGGTGGGAGGGTCACCAGGGCTAAAATGGAAATACAGGGGCCAGGACTGCGAAAATTACCAATCACAACAAGAACTTTCCATCCCTCCGAGTATTCTAGGTTTCCACAGGTACAGGCAGGTGTCATTCTCAGAGAAATGGTGCAGTGACTATCAACCTCCACTTGTAGGACATGAAAAATGGGTTTGCCCCATATTGCACCAGGCACGATGCTCTGAGAGGGCACTCCATGTGGGTTCTGAAGTAAAGCAGCTCAGTACACTTTAGCTGGACAAACACTTAAGCTTTATTAAGGTTCATCTTAAGTTACATCAGGATGTTACATGAGGAATACCACTGGGTCCCATCACCCAGGCAGAGACAGCATCAATTGACACTCTGCAGAACCTTAACATGCATTCACAGACCAACATTCCACATCAACAGTGAAACATTCTCTCATCTCACTACGTTTACGCCATGGTGGTTGGCGGATTTACCGCCCCATTCCAAGGTGAGTGGGGCGGTAAATCCCCATTTCCCATTTTACCCATTCCCATTTTCGCCCCATAGGGCATAATGGGAATGGGGAAAGGTGATAATTACGGCACCGTAAATTGCGGTGCCGTAATTATCGCCAAGGTCCCTTTGCGGCATGGATTTTAACGGCTGCAAAAAAGCAGCCGTTAAAAGCCATCCCGCAAAGGGAACCTTGTAATCAGGCGTTAAGGGTCGGCGCCATTTACGGAGCCGTAAAACCCTTAACGCCTGATCAGAATGAGGGCCTATATTCTATATAGCTTTTATTTACTGTGAACCCAAGCTGTGAACTTTGTATCAGCTAAAATGTATGTTTCTGCAAGGTTATGCCTGTTTTAAAAACAGGCCCCATTATACATCACTGTGACAATAGCATTAGAAAGGCGAATGGCACACCTCTGTGTACTGTGGACAATGGTCTGTGTGTATAATATGTAAAAATATGTAAAAATGCATTCCAACCTCAGGATTCTCATGGTCGCATTTTTGCAAGTTTATGTGGAAG